>NC_140711.1:15062500-15290000 GCF_050655825.1 Lonchura striata | reverse complement strand
TCACACTTGTGCTGCCCTGATAGACCCAAGGGAGCCCTACAAACTGACATCAGGAACGTGGACTGCTGAGTTTTCTTTCCCAGGGAAAATGGAAAAAGGATGTGCCCAGGGGCCGCTGGCCCTGACTGCAAAAAATCCTTATATTGAAGGATGGACCCCACACCGAAGTTGTCCCCACCTCAAACTTGTGCTGCCCTGATACACCCAAGGGAGCCCTACAAACTGACATCAGGAACCTGGACTGCTGAGTTTTCTTTCCCAGGGAAAATGGAAAAAGGATGTGCCCAGGGGCCCCTGGCCCTGGGCCCCTGGCCCTGACTGCAAAAAATCCTTATATCGAAGGATGGACCCCACACCGAAATTGTCCCCACATCAAACTTGTGCTGCCCTGATAGACCCAAGGGAGCCCTACAAACTGACATCAGGAATCTGGACTGCTGAGTTTCTTTCCCAGGGAAAATGGAAAAAGGATGTGCCAAGGCACCCCTGGCCCTGACTGCAAAAAATTCTTATATTGAAGGATGGACCCCACACCGAAGTTGTCCCCACCTCAAACTTGTGCTGCCCTGATACACCCAAGGGAGCCCTACAAACTGACATCAGGAACCTGGACTGCTGAGTTTTCTTTCCCAGGGAAAATGGAAAAAGGATGTGCCCAGGGGCCCCTGTCCCTGACTGCAAAAAATTCTTATATCGAAGGATGGACCCCAGTCCGAAGTTGTCCCCACCTCAAACTTGTGCTGCCCTGATAGACCCAAGGGAGCCCTACAAACTGACATCAGGAACCTGGACTGCTGAGTTTTCTTTCCCAGGGAAAATGGAAAAAGGATGTGCCCAGGGTCCCCTGGCCCTGGGCTGTGCTCTGACTGCAAAAAATCCTTATATCGAAGGATGGACCCCACACCGAAGTTGTCCCCACCTCAAACTTGTGCTGCCCTGATAGACCCAAGGGAACCCTACAAACTGACATCAGGAACCTGGACTGCTGAATTTTCTTTCCCAGGGAAAATGGAAAAAGGATGTGCCCAGGGGCCCCTGGCCATGGGCTGGGCACTCACTGCAAAAAATCCTTATATTGAAGGATGGACCCCACACCGAAGCTGTCCCCACCTCAAACTTGTGCTGCCCTGATAGACCCAAGGGAGCCCTACAAACTGACATCAGGAACCTGGACTGCTGAGTTTTCTTTCCCAGGGAAAATGGAAAAAGGATGTGCCCAGGGGGCCCTGGCCCTGGGCTGAGGCCTCACTGCAAAGAATCCTTATATCGAAGGATGGAGCCCAGACCGAAGTTGTCCCCACCTCAAACTTGAGCTGCCCTGATAGACCCAAGGGAGCCCTACAAACTGACATCAGGAACGTGGACTGCTGAGTTTTCTTTCCCAGGGAAAATGGAAAAAGGATGTGCCCAGGGGCCGCTGGCCCTGACTGCAAAAAATCCTTATATTGAAGGATGGACCCCACACCGAAGTTGTCCCCACCTCAAACTTGTGCTGCCCTGATAGACCCAAGGGAACCCTACAAACTGACATCAGGAACCTGGACTGCTGAGTTTTCTTTCCCAGGGAAAATGGAAAAAGGATGGGTCCAGGGGCCCCTGGACCTGGGCTGGGGCCTCACTGCAAAGAATCCTTATATCGAAGGATGGACCCCACACCGAAGTTGTCCCCACCTCAAACTTGTGCTGCCCTGATAGACCCAAGGGAGCCCTACAAACTGACATCAGGAACCTGCACTGCTGAGTTTTCTTTCCCAGGGAAAATGGAAAAAGGATGTGCCCAGGGGCCGCTGGCCCTGACTGCAAAAAATCCTTATATCGAAGGATGGACCCCACACCGAAGTTGTCCCCACCTCAAACTTGTGCTGCCCTGATAGACCCAAGGGAGCCCTACAAACTGACATCAGGAACCTGGACTGCTGAGTTTTCTTTCCCAGGGAAAATGGAAAAAGGATGTGCCCAGGGGTCCCTGGATCTGACTGCAAAAAATCCTTATATTGAAGGATGGACCCCACGCCGAAGTTGTCCCCACCTCAAACTTGTGTTGCCCTGATAGACCCAAGGGAGCCCTACAAACTGACATCAGGAACCTGCACTGCTGAGTTTTCTTTCCCAGGGAAAATGGAAAAAGGATGTGCCCAGGGGCCGCTGGCCCTGACTGCAAAAAATCCTTATATCGAAGGATGGACCCCACACCGAAGTTGTCCCCACCTCAAACTTGTGCTGCCCTGATAGACCCAAGGGAGCCCTACAAACTGACATCAGGAACCTGCACTGCTGAGTTTTCTTTCCCAGGGAAAATGGAAAAAGGATGTGCCCAGGCGCCCCTGGCCCTGACTGCAAAAAATTCTTATATTGAAGGATGGACCCCACACCGAAGTTGTCCCCACCTCAAACTTGTGCTGCCCTGATAGACCCAAGGGAGCCCTACAAACTGACATCAGGAACCTGGACTGCTGAGTTTTCTTTCCCAGGGAAAATGGAAAAAGGATGTGCCCAGGGGCCCCTGGCCCTGACTGCAAAAAATTCTTATATCGAAGGATGGACCCCAGTCCGAAGTTGTCCCCACCTCAAACTTGTGCTGCCCTGATAGACCCAAGGGAGCCCTACAAACTGACATCAGGAACCTGGACTGCTGAGTTTTCTTTCCCAGGGAAAATGGAAAAAGGATGTGCCCAGGGGCCCCTGGCCATGGGCTGGGCACTCACTGCAAAAAATCCTTATATTGAAGGATGGACCCCACACCGAAGATGTCCCCACCTCAAACTTGTGCTGCCCTGATAGACCCAAGGGAGCCCTACAAACTCACATCACGAACCTGGACTGCTGAGTTTTCTTTCCCAGGGAAAATGGAAAAAGGATGTGCCCAGGGTCCCCTGGCCCTGGGCTGTGCCCTGACTGCAAAAAATCCTTATATCGAAGGATGGACCCCACACCGAAGTTGTCCCCACCTCAAACTTGTGCTGCCCTGATAGACCCAAGGGAACCCTACAAACTGACATCAGGAACCTGGACTGCTGAATTTTCTTTCCCAGGGAAAATGGAAAAAGGATGTGCCCAGGGGCCCCTGGCCATGGGCTGGGCACTCACTGCAAAAAATCCTTATATCGAAGGATGGACCCCACACCGAAGTTGTCCCCACCTCAAACTTGTGCTGCCCTGATAGACCCAAGGGAGCCCTACAAACTGACATCAGGAACCTGCACTGCTGAGTTTTCTTTCCCAGCGAAAATGGAAAAAGGATGTGCCCAGGGGCCGCTGGCCCTGACTGCAAAAAATCCTTATATCGAAGGATGGACCCCACGCCGAAGTTGTCCCCACCTCAAAGTTGTACTGCCCTGATACACCCAAGGGAGCCCTACAAACTGACATCAGGAACCTGGACTGCTGAGTTTTCTTTCCCAGGGAAAATGGAAAAAGGATGTGCCCAGGGGCCCCTGGCCCTGGGCCCCTGGCCCTGACTGCAAAAAATCCTTATATCGAAGGATGGACCCCACACCGAAGTTGTCCCCACCTCAAACTTGTGCTGCCCTGATAGACCCAAGGGAGCCCTACAAACTGACATCAGGAACCTGGACTGCTGAGTTTTCTTTCCCAGGGAAAATGGAAAAAGGATGTGCCCAGGCGCCCCTGGCCCTGACTGCAAAAAATTCTTATATTGAAGGATGGACCCCACACCGAAGTTGTCCCCACCTCAAACTTGTGCTGCCCTGATAGACCCAAGGGAGCCCTACAAACTGACATCAGGAACCTGGACTGCTGAGTTTTCTTTCCCAGGGAAAATGGAAAAAGGATGTGCCCAGGGGCCCCTGGCTCTGACTGCAAGAACTCCTTATATCGAAGCATGGACCCCACACCGAAGTTGTCCCCACCTCAAACTTGTGCTGCCCTGATAGACCCAAGGGAGCCCTTCAAACTGACATCAGGAACCTGGACTGCTGAGTTTTCTTTCCCAGGGAAAATGGAAAAAGGATGTGCCCAGGGGCCCCTGGACCTGGGCTGGGGCCTCACTGCAAAGAATCCTTATATCCAAGGATAGACCCCACACCGAAGTTGCCCCCAACTCAAACTTGTGCTGCCCTGATAGACCCAAGGGAGCCCTACAAACTGACATCAGGAACCTGGACTGCTGAGTTTTCTTTCCCAGGGAAAATGGAAAAAGGATGTGCCCACGGGCCCCTGGCCCTGACTGCAAAAAATCCTTATATCGAAGCATGGACCCCACACCGAAGTTGTCCCCACCTCAAACTTGTGCTGTCCTGATAGACCCAAGGGAGCCCTACAAACTGACATCAGGAACCTGGACTGCTGAGTTTTCTTTCCCAGGGAAAATGGAAAAAGGATGTGCCCAGGGGCCGCTGGCTCTGACTGCAAAAAATCCTTATATCGAAGCATGGACCCCACACCGAAGTTGTCCCCACCTCAAACTTGTGCTGTTCTGATAGACCCAAGGGAGCCGTACAAACTGACATCAGGAACCTGGACTGCTGAGTTTTCTTTCCCAGGGAAAATGGAAAAAGGATGTGCCCAGGGGCCCCTGGCTCTGACTGCAAGAACTCCTTATATCGAAGCATGGACCCCACACCGAAGTTGTCCCCACCTCAAACTTGTGCTGCCCTGATAGACCCAAGGGAGCCCTACAAACTGACATCAGGAACCTGGACTGCTGAGTTTTCTTTCCCAGGGAAAATGGAAAAAGGATGTGCCCAGGGGCCTGACTGGCCCTGACTGCAAAAAACCCTTATATCGAAGGATGGAGCCCACACCGAATTTGTCCCCACCTCAAACTTGTGCTGCCCTGATAGACCCAAGGGAGCCCTACAAACTGACATCAGGAAGCTGGACTGCTGAGTTTTCTTTCCCAGGGAAAATGGAAAAAGGATGTGCCCAGGGGCCCCTGGCCCTGGGCCCCTGGCCCTGACTGCAAAAAATCCTTATATCGAAGGATGGACCCCACACCGAAGTTGTCCCCACCTCAAACTTGTGCTGCCCTGATAGACCCAAGGGAACCCTACAAACTGACATCAGGAACCTGGACTGCTGAGTTTTCTTTCCCAGGGAAAATGGAAAAAGGATGTGCCCAGGGGCCCCTGGCCATGGGCTGGGCACTCACTGCAAAAAATCCTTATATCGAAGGATGGACCCCACACCGAAGATGTCCCCACCTCAAACTTGTGCTGCCCTGATAGACCCAAGGGAACCCTACAAACTGACATCAGGAACCTGGACTGCTGAGTTTTCTTTCCCAGGGAAAATGGAAAAAGGATGTGCCCAGGGGCCCCTGGCCCTGACTGCAAAGAATCCTTATATCGAAGGATGGACCCCACACCGAAGATGTCCCCACCTCAAACTTGTGCTGCCCTGATAGACCCAAGGGAGCCCTACAAACTGACATCAGGAACCTGGACTGCTGAGTTTTCTTTCCCAGGGAAAATGGAAAAAGGATGTGCCCAGGGGCCCCTGGCCCTGGGCTGAGGCCACACTTCAAAGAATCCTTATATCGAAGGATGGAGCCCAGACCGAAGATGTCCCCACCTCAAACTTGTGCTGCCCTGATAGACCCAAGGGAGCCCTACAAACTGACATCAGGAACCTGGACTGCTGAGTTTTCTTTCCCAGGGAAAATGGAAAAAGGATGTGCCCAGGGGCCGCTGGCCCTGACTGCAGAAAATCCTTATATTGAAGGATGGACCCCACACCGAAGTTGTCCCCACCTCAAACTTGTGCTGCCCTGATAGACCCAAGGGAACCCTACAAACTGACATCAGGAACCTGGACTGCTGAGTTTTCTTTCCCAGGGAAAATGGAAAAAGGATGTGCCCAGGGGCCCCTGCTCCTGGGCCCCTGGCCCTGACTGCAAAAAATCCTTATATCGAAGGATGGACCCCACACCGAAGTTGTCCCCACCTCAAACTTGTGCTGCCCTGATAGACCCAAGGGAGCCCTACAAACTGACATCAGGAACCTGGACTGCTGAGTTTTCTTTCCCAGGGAAAATGGAAAAAGGATGTGCCCAGGGGCCCCTGGCCCTGACTGCAAAAAATCTTTATATCGAAGGATAGAACCCACACCGAAGTTGTCCCCACCTCAAACTTGTGCTGCCCTGATAGACCCAAGGGAGCCCTTCAAACTGACATCAGGAACCTGGACTGCTGAGTTTTCTTTCCCAGGGAAAATGGAAAAAGGATGTGCCCAGGGGCCCCTGGACCTGGGCTGGGGCCTCACTGCAAAGAATCCTTATATCCAAGGATAGACCCCACACCGAAGTTGCCCCCAACTCAAACTTGTGCTGCCCTGATAGACCCAAGGGAGCCCTACAAACTGACATCAGGAACCTGGACTGCTGAGTTTTCTTTCCCAGGGAAAATGGAAAAAGGATGTGCCCAGGGGCCCCTGGCCCTGACTGCAAAAAATCCTTATATCGAAGCATGGACCCCACACCGAAGTTGTCCCCACCTCAAACTTGTGCTGTCCTGATAGACCCAAGGGAGCCCTACAAACTGACATCAGGAACCTGGACTGCTGAGTTTTCTTTCCCAGGGAAAATGGAAAAAGGATGTGCCCAGGGGCCGCTGGCTCTGACTGCAAAAAATCCTTATATCGAAGCATGGACCCCACACCGAAGTTGTCCCCACCTCAAACTTGTGCTGTTCTGATAGACCCAAGGGAGCCCTACAAACTGACATCAGGAACCTGGACTGCTGAGTTTTCTTTCCCAGGGAAAATGGAAAAAGGATGTGCCCAGGGGCCCCTGGCTCTGACTGCAAGAACTCCTTATATCGAAGCATGGACCCCACACCGAAGTTGTCCCCACCTCAAACTTGTGCTGCCCTGATAGACCCAAGGGAGCCCTACAAACTGACATCAGGAACCTGGACTGCTGAGTTTTCTTTCCCAGGGAAAATGGAAAAAGGATGTGCCCAGGGGCCTGACTGGCCCTGACTGCAAAAAACCCTTATATCGAAGGATGGAGCCCACACCGAATTTGTCCCCACCTCAAACTTGTGCTGCCCTGATAGACCCAAGGGAGCCCTACAAACTGACATCAGGAAGCTGGACTGCTGAGTTTTCTTTCCCAGGGAAAATGGAAAAAGGATGTGCCCAGGGGCCCGTGGACCTGGGCTGGGGCCTCGCTGCAAAGAATCCTTATATCGAAGGATGGACCCCACACCGAAGTTGTCCCCACCTCAAACTTGTGCTGCCCTGATAGACCCAAGGGAGCCCTACAAACTGACATCAGGAACCTGGACTGCTGAGTTTTCTTTCCCAGGGAAAATGGAAAAAGGATGTGCCCAGGGGCCCCTGGCCCTGGGCCCCTGGCCCTGACTGCAAAAAATCCTTATATCGAAGGATGGACCCCAGACCGAAGTTGTCCCCACCTCAAACTTGTGCTGCCCTGATAGACCCAAGGGAACCCTACAAACTGACATCAGGAACCTGGACTGCTGAGTTTTCTTTCCCAGGGAAAATGGAAAAAGGATGTGCCCAGGGGCCCCTGGCCCTGACTGCAAAGAATCCTTATATCGAAGGATGGAGCCCACACCGAATTTGTCCCCACCTCAAACTTGTGCTGCCCTGATAGACCCAAGGGAGCCCTACAAACTGACATCAGGAACCTGGACTGCTGAGTTTTCTTTCCCAGGGAAAATGGAAAAAGGATGTGCCCAGGGGCCCCTGGCCCTGGGTTGGGGCCTCACTACAAAAAAATCCTTATATCGAAGGATGGACCCCACACCGAAGTTGTCCCCACCTCAAACTTGTGCTGCCCTGATAGACCCAAGGGAGCCCTACAAACTGACATCAGGAAGCTGGACTGCTGAGTTTTCTTTCCCAGGGAAAATGGAAAAAGGATGTGCCCAGGGGCCCCTGGACCTGGGCTGGGGCCTCACTGCAAAGAATCCTTATATCGAAGGATGGACCCCACACCGAAGTTGTCCCCACCTCAAACTTGTGCTGCCCTGATAGACCCAAGGGAGCCCTACAAGCTGACATCAGGAACCTGGACTGCTGAGTTTTCTTTCCCAGGGAAAATGGAAAAAGGATGTGCCGAGGGGCCCCTGGCCCTGACTGCAAAAAATCCTTATATCGAAGGATGGACCCCACACCGAAGTTGTCCCCACCTCAAACTTGTGCTGCCCTGATAGACCCAAGGGAGCCCTACAAACTGACATCAGGAACCTGGACTGCTGAGTTTTCTTTCCCAGGGAAAATGGAAAAAGGATGTGCCCAGGGGCCCCTGGCCATGGGCTGGGACCTCACTGCAAAAAATCCTTATATCGAAGGATGGACCCCACACCGAAGATGTCCCCACCTCAAACTTGTGCTGCCCTGATAGACCCAAGGGAGCCCTACAAACTGACATCAGGAACCTGGACTGCTGAGTTTTCTTTCCCAGGGAAAATGGAAAAAGGATGTGCCCAGGGGCCCCTGGCCCTGGGCTGAGGCCTCACTGCAAAGAATCCTTATATCGAAGGATGGAGCCCAGACCGAAGATGTCCCCACCTCAAACTTGTGCTGCCCTGATAGACCCAAGGGAGCCCTACAAACTGACATCAGGAACGTGGACTGCTGAGTTTTCTTTCCCAGGGAAAATGGAAAAAGGATGTGCCCAGGGGCCGCTGGCCCTGACTGCAGAAAATCATTATATTGAAGGATGGACCCCACACCGAAGTTGTCCCCACCTCAAACTTGTGCTGCCCTGATAGACCCAAGGGAACCCTACAAACTGACATCAGGAACCTGGACTGCTGAGTTTTCTTTCCCAGGGAAAATGGAAAAAGGATGTGCCCAGGGGCCCCTGCTCCTGGGCCCCTGGCCCTGACTGCAAAAAATCCTTATATCGAAGGATGGACCCCACACCGAAGTTGTCCCCACCTCAAACTTGTGCTGCCCTGATAGACCCAAGGGAGCCCTACAAACTGACATCAGGAACCTGGACTGCTGAGTTTTCTTTCCCAGGGAAAATGGAAAAAGGATGTGCCCAGGCGCCCCTGGCCCTGACTGCAAAAAATTCTTATATTGAAGGATGGACCCCACACCGAAGTTGTCCCCACCTCAAACTTGTGCTGCCCTGATAGACCCAAGGGAGCCCTACAAACTGACATCAGGAACCTGGACTGCTGAGTTTTCTTTCCCAGGGCAAATGGAATAAGGATGTGCCCAGGGGCCCCTGGCCCTGACTGCAAAAAATCTTTATATCGAAGGATGGAACCCACACCGAAGTTGTCCCCACCTCAAACTTGTGCTGCCCTGATAGACCCAAGGGAGCCCTTCAAACTGACATCAGGAACCTGGACTGCTGAGTTTTCTTTCCCAGGGAAAATGGAAAAAGGATGTGCCCAGGGGCCCCTGGACCTGGGCTGGGGCCTCACTGCAAAGAATCCTTATATCCAAGGATAGACCCCACACCGAAGTTGCCCCCAACTCAAACTTGTGCTGCCCTGATAGACCCAAGGGAGCCCTACAAACTGACATCAGGAACCTGGACTGCTGAGTTTTCTTTCCCAGGGAAAATGGAAAAAGGATGTGCCCAGGGGCCCCTGGCCCTGACTGCAAAAAATCCTTATATCGAAGCATGGACCCCACACCGAAGTTGTCCCCACCTCAAACTTGTGCTGTCCTGATAGACCCAAGGGAGCCCTACAAACTGACATCAGGAACCTGGACTGCTGAGTTTTCTTTCCCAGGGAAAATGGAAAAAGGATGTGCCCAGGGGCCGCTGGCTCTGACTGCAAAAAATCCTTATATCGAAGCATGGACCCCACACCGAAGTTGTCCCCACCTCAAACTTGTGCTGTTCTGATAGACCCAAGGGAGCCCTACAAACTGACATCAGGAACCTGGACTGCTGAGTTTTCTTTCCCAGGGAAAATGGAAAAAGGATGTGCCCAGGGGCCCCTGGCTCTGACTGCAAGAACTCCTTATATCGAAGCATGGACCCCACACCGAAGTTGTCCCCACCTCAAACTTGTGCTGCCCTGATAGACCCAAGGGAGCCCTACAAACTGACATCAGGAACCTGGACTGCTGAGTTTTCTTTCCCAGGGAAAATGGAAAAAGGATGTGCCCAGGGGCCTGACTGGCCCTGACTGCAAAAAACCCTTATATCGAAGGATGGAGCCCACACCGAATTTGTCCCCACCTCAAACTTGTGCTGCCCTGATAGACCCAAGGGAGCCCTACAAACTGACATCAGGAAGCTGGACTGCTGAGTTTTCTTTCCCAGGGAAAATGGAAAAAGGATGTGCCCAGGGGCCCGTGGACCTGGGCTGGGGCCTCGCTGCAAAGAATCCTTATATCGAAGGATGGACCCCACACCGAAGTTGTCCCCACCTCAAACTTGTGCTGCCCTGATAGACCCAAGGGAGCCCTACAAACTGACATCAGGAACCTGGACTGCTGAGTTTTCTTTCCCAGGGAAAATGGAAAAAGGATGTGCCCAGGGGCCCCTGGCCCTGGGCCCCTGGCCCTGACTGCAAAAAATCCTTATATCGAAGGATGGACCCCAGACCGAAGTTGTCCCCACCTCAAACTTGTGCTGCCCTGATAGACCCAAGGGAACCCTACAAACTGACATCAGGAACCTGGACTGCTGAGTTTTCTTTCCCAGGGAAAATGGAAAAAGGATGTGCCCAGGGGCCGCTGGCCCTGACTGCAAAGAATCCTTATATCGAAGGATGGACCCCACACCGAAGTTGTCCCCACCTCAAACTTGTGCTGTTCTGATAGACCCAAGGGAGCCCTACAAACTGACATCAGGAACCTGGACTGCTGAGTTTTCTTTCCCAGGGAAAATGGAAAAAGGATGTGCCCAGGGACCCTGGCCCTGGGTTGGGGCCTCACTACAAAAAAATCCTTATATCGAAGGATGGACCCCACACCGAAGTTGTCCCCACCTCAAACTTGTGCTGCCCTGATAGACCCAAGGGAGCCCTACAAACTGACATCAGGAAGCTGGACTGCTGAGTTTTCTTTCCCAGGGAAAATGGAAAAAGGATGTGCCCAGGGGCCCCTGGACCTGGGCTCGGGCCTCACTGCAAAGAATCCTTATATCGAAGGATGGACCCCACACCGAAGTTGTCCCCACCTCAAACTTGTGCTGCCCTGATAGACCCAAGGGAGCCCTACAAGCTGACATCAGGAACCTGGACTGCTGAGTTTTCTTTCCCAGGGAAAATGGAAAAAGGATGTGCCGAGGGGCCCCTGGCCCTGACTGCAAAAAATCCTTATATCGAAGGATGGAGCCCAGACCGAAGATGTCCCCACCTCAAACTTGTGCTGCCCTGATAGACCCAAGGGAGCCCTACAAACTGACATCAGGAACGTGGACTGCTGAGTTTTCTTTCCCAGGGAAAATGGAAAAAGGATGTGCCCAGGGGCCGCTGGCCCTGACTGCAGAAAATCCTTATATTGAAGGATGGACCCCACACCGAAGTTGTCCCCACCTCAAACTTGTGCTGCCCTGATAGACCCAAGGGAACCCTACAAACTGACATCAGGAACCTGGACTGCTGAGTTTTCTTTCCCAGGGAAAATGGAAAAAGGATGTGCCCAGGGGCCCCTGCTCCTGGGCCCCTGGCCCTGACTGCAAAAAATCCTTATATCGAAGGATGGACCCCACACCGAAGTTGTCCCCACCTCAAACTTGTGCTGCCCTGATAGACCCAAGGGAGCCCTACAAACTGACATCAGGAACCTGGACTGCTGAGTTTTCTTTCCCAGGGAAAATGGAAAAAGGATGTGCCCAGGCGCCCCTGGCCCTGACTGCAAAAAATTCTTATATTGAAGGATGGACCCCACACCGAAGTTGTCCCCACCTCAAACTTGTGCTGCCCTGATAGACCCAAGGGAGCCCTACAAACTGACATCAGGAACCTGGACTGCTGAGTTTTCTTTCCCAGGGCAAATGGAATAAGGATGTGCCCAGGGGCCCCTGGCCCTGACTGCAAAAAATCTTTATATCGAAGGATGGAACCCACACCGAAGTTGTCCCCACCTCAAACTTGTGCTGCCCTGATAGACCCAAGGGAGCCCTTCAAACTGACATCAGGAACCTGGACTGCTGAGTTTTCTTTCCCAGGGAAAATGGAAAAAGGATGTGCCCAGGGGCCCCTGGACCTGGGCTGGGGCCTCACTGCAAAGAATCCTTATATCCAAGGATAGACCCCACACCGAAGTTGCCCCCAACTCAAACTTGTGCTGCCCTGATAGACCCAAGGGAGCCCTACAAACTGACATCAGGAACCTGGACTGCTGAGTTTTCTTTCCCAGGGAAAATGGAAAAAGGATGTGCCCAGGGGCCCCTGGCCCTGACTGCAAAAAATCCTTATATCGAAGCATGGACCCCACACCGAAGTTGTCCCCACCTCAAACTTGTGCTGTCCTGATAGACCCAAGGGAGCCCTACAAACTGACATCAGGAACCTGGACTGCTGAGTTTTCTTTCCCAGGGAAAATGGAAAAAGGATGTGCCCAGGGGCCGCTGGCTCTGACTGCAAAAAATCCTTATATCGAAGCATGGACCCCACACCGAAGTTGTCCCCACCTCAAACTTGTGCTGTTCTGATAGACCCAAGGGAGCCCTACAAACTGACATCAGGAACCTGGACTGCTGAGTTTTCTTTCCCAGGGAAAATGGAAAAAGGATGTGCCCAGGGGCCCCTGGCTCTGACTGCAAGAACTCCTTATATCGAAGCATGGACCCCACACCGAAGTTGTCCCCACCTCAAACTTGTGCTGCCCTGATAGACCCAAGGGAGCCCTACAAACTGACATCAGGAACCTGGACTGCTGAGTTTTCTTTCCCAGGGAAAATGGAAAAAGGATGTGCCCAGGGGCCTGACTGGCCCTGACTGCAAAAAACCCTTATATCGAAGGATGGAGCCCACACCGAATTTGTCCCCACCTCAAACTTGTGCTGCCCTGATAGACCCAAGGGAGCCCTACAAACTGACATCAGGAAGCTGGACTGCTGAGTTTTCTTTCCCAGGGAAAATGGAAAAAGGATGTGCCCAGGGGCCCGTGGACCTGGGCTGGGGCCTCGCTGCAAAGAATCCATATATCGAAGGATGGACCCCACACCGAAGTTGTCCCCACCTCAAACTTGTGCTGCCCTGATAGACCCAAGGGAGCCCTACAAACTGACATCAGGAACCTGGACTGCTGAGTTTTCTTTCCCAGGGAAAATGGAAAAAGGATGTGCCCAGGGGCCCCTGGCCCTGGGCCCCTGGCCCTGACTGCAAAAAATCCTTATATCGAAGGATGGACCCCACACCGAAGATGTCCCCACCACAAACTTGTGCTGCCCTGATAGACCCAAGGGAACCCTACAAACTGACATCAGGAACCTGGACTGCTGAGTTTTCTTTCCCAGGGAAAATGGAAAAAGGATGTGCCCAGGGGCCCCTGGCCCTGGGTTGGGGCCTCACTACAAAAAAATCCTTATATCGAAGGATGGACCCCACACCGAAGTTGTCCCCACCTCAAACTTGTGCTGCCCTGATAGACCCAAGGGAGCCCTACAAACTGACATCAGGAACCTGGACTGCTGAGTTTTCTTTCCCAGGGAAAATGGAAAAAGGATGTGCCCAGGGGCCCCTGGACCTGGGCTGGGGCCTCACTGCAAAGAATCCGTATATCGAAGGATGGACCCCACACCGAAGTTGTCCCCACCTCAAACTTGTGCTGCCCTGATAGACCCAAGGGAGCCCTACAAGCTGACATCAGGAACCTGGACTGCTGAGTTTTCTTTCCCAGGGAAAATGGAAAAAGGATGTGCCCAGGGGCCCCTGGCCCTGACTGCAAAAAATCCTTATATCGAAGGATGGACCCCACACCGAAGTTGTCCCCACCTCAAACTTGTGCTGCCCTGATAGACCCAAGGGAGCCCTACAAACTGACATCAGGAACCTGGACTGCTGAGGTTTCTTTCCCAGGGAAAATGGAAAAAGGATGTGCCCAGGAGCCCCTGGCCCTGACTGCAAAAACTCCTTATATCGAAGGATGGACCCCACACCGAAGTTGTCCCCACCTCAAACTTGTGCTGCCCTGATAGACCCAAGGGAGCCCTACAAACTGACATCAGGAACCTGGACTGCTGAGTTTTCTTTCCCAGGGAAAATGGAAAAAGGATGTGCCCAGGGGCCCCTGGCCCTGACTGCAAAAAATCCTTATATCGAAGGACGGACCCCACACCGACGTTGTCCCCACCTCAAACTTGTGCTGCCCTGATAGACCCAAGGGAGCCCTACAAACTGACATCAGGAACCTGGACTGCTGAGTTTTCTTTCCCAGGGAAAATGGAAAAAGGATGTGCCCAGGGGCCCCTGTCCCTGACTGCAAAAAATTCTTATATTGAAGGATGGACCCCAGACCGAAGTTGTCCCCACCTCAAACTTGTTCTGCCCTGATAGACCCAAGGGAGCCCTACAAACTGACATCAGGAACCTGGACTGCTGAGTTTTCTTTCCCAGGGAAAATGGAAAAAGGATGTGCCCAGGGGCCCCTGGCCCTGACTGCAAAAAATCCTTATATTGAAGGATGGACCCCACACCGAAGTTGTCCCCACCTCAAACTTGTGCTGCCCTGATAGACCCAAGGGAGGCTTACAAACTGACATCAGGAACCTGGACTGCTGAGTTTTCTTTCCCAGGGAAAATGGAAAAAGGATGTGCCCAGGGGCCCCTGGCCCTGGGCCCCTGGCCCTGACTACAAAAAATCCTTATATCGAAGGATGGACCCCACACCGAAGTTGTCCCCACCTCAAACTTGTGATGCCCTGATAGACCCAAGGGAACCCTACAAACTGACATCAGGAACCTGGACTGCTGAGTTTTCTTTCCCAGGGAAAATGGAAAAATGATGTGCCCAGGGTCCCCTGGCCATGGGCTGGGCACTCACTGCAAAAAATGCTTATATCGAAGGATGGACCCCACACCGAAGATGTCCCCACCTCAAATTTGTGCTGCCCTGATAGACCCAAGGGAGCCCTACAAACTGACATCAGGAACCTGGACTGCTGAGTTTTCTTTCCCAGGGAAAATGGAAAAAGGATGTGCCCAGGGGCCCCTCTCCCTGACTGCAAAAAATCCTTATATCGAAGGATGGACCCCACACCGAAGTTGTTGAAACCTCAAACTTGTGCTGCCCTGATAGACCCAAGGGAGCCCTACAAACTGACATCAGGAACCTGGACTGCTGAGTTTTCTTTCCCAGGGAAAATGGAAAAAGGATGTGCCCAGGGGCCCGTGGCCCTGGGCAGGGGCCTCACTACAAGAAATCCTTATAAAGAAGGATGGACCCCACACCGAAGTTGTCCCCACCTCAAACTTGTGCTGCCCTGATAGACCCAAGGGAGCCCTACAAGCTGACATCAGGAACCTGGACTGCTGAGTTTTCTTTCCCAGGGAAAATGGAAAAAGGATGTGCCCAGGGGCCCCTGGCCCTGGATAGGGGCCTCACTACAAGAAATCCTTATACCGAAGGTTGGACCCCACACCAAAGTTGTCCCCACCTCAAACTTGTGCTGCCCTGATAGACCCAAGGGAGCCCTACAAACTGACAGCAGGAACCTGGACTGCTGAGTTTTCTTTCCCAGGGAAAATGGAAAAAGGATGTGCCCAGGGGCCCCTGGTCCTGACTGCAAAAAATCCTTATATCGAAGGATGGACCCCACACCGAAGTTGTCCCCACCTCAAACTTGTGCTGCCCTGATAGACCCAAGGGAGCCCTACAAACTGACATCAGGAAGCTGGACTGCTGAGTTTTCTTTCCCAGGGAAAATGGAAAAAGGATGTGCCCAGGGGCCCCTGGCCCTGGACAGGCACCTCACTACAAAAAATCCTTATATCCAAGGATAGACCCCACACCGAAGTTGCCCCCAACTCAAACTTGTGCTGCCCTGATAGACCCAAGGGAGCCCTACAAACTGACATCAGGAACCTGGACTGCTGAGTTTTCTTTCCCAGGGAAAATGTAAAAAGGATGTGCCCAGGGGCCCCTGGCCCTGACTGCAAAAAATCCTTATATCGAAGCATGGACCCCACACCGAAGTTGTCCCCACCTCAAACTTGTGCTGTCCTGATAGACCCAAGGGAGCCCTACAAACTGACATCAGGAACCTGGACTGCTGAGTTTTCTTTCCCAGGGAAAATGGAAAAAGGATGTGCCCAGGGGCCGCTGGCTCTGACTGCAAAAAATCCTTATATCGAAGCATGGACCCCACACCGAAGTTGTCCCCACCTCAAACTTGTGCTGTTCTGATAGACCCAAGGGAGCCCTACAAACTGACATCAGGAACCTGGACTGCTGAGTTTTCTTTCCCAGGGAAAATGGAAAAAGGATGTGCCCAGGGGCCCCTGGCTCTGACTGCAAGAACTCCTTATATCGAAGGATGGACCCCACACCGAAGTTGTCCCCACCTCAAACTTGTGCTGCCCTGATAGACCCAAGGGAGCCCTACAAAGTGACATCAGGAACCTGGACTGCTGAGTTTTCTTTCCCAGGGAAAATGGAAAAAGGATGTGCCCAGGGGCCTGACTGGCCCTGACTGCAAAAAACCCTTATATCGAAGGATGGAGCCCACACCGAATTTGTCCCCACCTCAAACTTGTGCTGCCCTGATAGACCCAAGGGAGCCCTACAAACTGACATCAGGAAGCTGGACTGCTGAGTTTTCTTTCCCAGGGAAAATGGAAAAAGGATGTGCCCAGGGGCCCGTGGACCGGGGCTGGGGCCTCGCTGCAAAGAATCCTTATATCGAAGGATGGACCCCACACCGAAGTTGTCCCCACCTCAAACTTGTGCTGCCCTGATAGACCCAAGGGAGCCCTACAAACTGACATCAGGAACCTGGACTGCTGAGTTTTCTTTCCCAGGGAAAATGGAAAAAGGATGTGCCCAGGGGCCCCTGGCCCTGGGCCCCTGGCCCTGACTGCAAAAAATCCTTATATCGAAGGATGGACCCCAGACCGAAGTTGTCCCCACCTCAAACTTGTGCTGCCCTGATAGACCCAAGGGAACCCTACAAACTGACATCAGGAACCTGGACTGCTGAGTTTTCTTTCCCAGGGAAAATGGAAAAAGGATGTGCCCAGGGGCCCCTGGCCATGGGCTGGGCACTCACTGCAAAAAATCCTTATATCGAAGGATGGACCCCACACCGAAGATGTCCCCACCTCAAACTTGTGCTGCCCTGATAGACCCAAGGGAACCCTACAAACTGACATCAGGAACCTGGACTGCTGAGTTTACTTTCCCAGGGAAAACGGAAAAAGGATGTGCCCAGGGGCCCCTGGCCCTGACTGCAAAGAATCCTTATATCGAAGGATGGACCCCACACCGAAGATGTCCGCACCTCAAACTTGTGCTGCCCTGATAGACCCAAGGGAGCCCTACAAACTGACATCAGGAACCTGGACTGCTGAGTTTTCTTTCCCAGGGAAAATGGAAAAAGGATGTGCCCAGGGGCCCCTGGCCCTGGGCTGAGGCCTCACTTCAAAGAATACTTATATCGAAGGATGGAGCCCAGACCGAAGATGTCCCCACCTCAAACTTGTGCTGCCCTGATAGACCCAAGGGAGCCCTACAAACTGACATCAGGAACGTGGACTGCTGAGTTTTCTTTCCCAGGGAAAATGGAAAAAGGATGTGCCCAGGGGCCGCTGGCCCTGACTGCAGAAAATCCTTATATTGAAGGATGGACCCCACACCGAAGTTGTCCCCACCTCAAACTTGTGCTGCCCTGATAGACCCAAGGGAACCCTACAAACTGACATCAGGAACCTGGACTGCTGAGTTTTCTTTCCCAGGGAAAATGGAAAAAGGATGTGCCCAGGGGCCCCTGCTCCTGGGCCCCTGGCCCTGACTGCAAAAAATCCTTATATCGAAGGATGGACCCCACACCGAAGTTGTCCCCACCTCAAACTTGTGCTGCCCTGATAGACCCAAGGGAGCCCTACAAACTGACATCAGGAACCTGGACTGCTGAGTTTTCTTTCCCAGGGAAAATGGAAAAAGGATGTGCCCAGGGGCCCCTGGCCCTGACTGCAAAAAATCCTTATATCGAAGGATGGACCCCACACCGAAGTTGTCCCCACCTCAAACTTGTGCTGCCCTGATAGACCCAAGGGAGCCCTACAAACTGACATCAGGAACCTGGACTGCTGAGTTTTCTTTCCCAGGGAAAATGGAAAAAGGATGTGCCCAGGCGCCCCTGGCCCTGACTGCAAAAAATTCATATAGTGAAGGATGGACCCCACACCGAAGTTGTCCCCACCTCAAACTTGTGCTGCCCTGATAGACCCAAGGGAGCCCTACAAACTGACATCAGGAACCTGGACTGCTGAGTTTTCTTTCCCAGGGCAAATGGAAAAAGGATGTGCCCAGGGGCCCCTGGCCCTGACTGCAAAAAATCTTTATATCGAAGGATGGAACCCACACCGAAGTTGTCCCCACCTCAAACTTGTGCTGCCCTGATAGACCCAAGGGAGCCCTTCAAACTGACATCAGGAACCTGGACTGCTGAGTTTTCTTTCCCAGGGAAAATGGAAAAAGGATGTGCCCAGGGGCCCCTGGACCTGGGCTGGGGCCTCACTGCAAAGAATCCTTATATCCAAGGATAGACCCCACACCGAAGTTGCCCCCAACTCAAACTTGTGCTGCCCTGATAGACCCAAGGGAGCCCTACAAACTGACATCAGGAACCTGGACTGCTGAGTTTTCTTTCCCAGGGAAAATGGAAAAAGGATGTGCCCAGGGGCCCCTGGCCCTGACTGCAAAAAATCCTTATATCGAAGCATGGACCCCACACCGAAGTTGTCCCCACCTCAAACTTGTGCTGTCCTGATAGACCCAAGGGAGCCCTACAAACTGACATCAGGAACCTGGACTGCTGAGTTTTCTTTCCCAGGGAAAATGGAAAAAGGATGTGCCCAGGGGCCGCTGGCTCTGACTGCAAAAAATCCTTATATCGAAGCATGGACCCCACACCGAAGTTGTCCCCACCTCAAACTTGTGCTGTTCTGATAGACCCAAGGGAGCCCTACAAACTGACATCAGGAACCTGGACTGCTGAGTTTTCTTTCCCAGGGAAAATGGAAAAAGGATGTGCCCAGGGGCCCCTGGCTCTGACTGCAAGAACTCCTTATATCGAAGCATGGACCCCACACCGAAGTTGTCCCCACCTCAAACTTGTGCTGCCCTGATAGACCCAAGGGAGCCCTACAAACTGACATCAGGAACCTGGACTGCTGAGTTTTCTTTCCCAGGGAAAATGGAAAAAGGATGTGCCCAGGGGCCTGACTGGCCCTGACTGCAAAAAACCCTTATATCGAAGGATGGAGCCCACACCGAATTTGTCCCCACCTCAAACTTGTGCTGCCCTGATAGACCCAAGGGAGCCCTACAAACTGACATCAGGAAGCTGGACTGCTGAGTTTTCTTTCCCAGGGAAAATGGAAAAAGGATGTGCCCAGGGGCCCGTGGACCTGGGCTGGGGCCTCGCTGCAAAGAATCCTTATATCGAAGGATGGACCCCACACCGAAGTTGTCCCCACCTCAAACTTGTGCTGCCCTGATAGACCCAAGGGAGCCCTACAAACTGACATCAGGAACCTGGACTGCTGAGTTTTCTTTCCCAGGGAAAATGGAAAAAGGATGTGCCCAGGGGCCCCTGGCCCTGGGCCCCTGGCCCTGACTGCAAAAAATCCTTATATCGAAGGATGGACCCCAGACCGAAGTTGTCCCCACCTCAAACTTGTGCTGCCCTGATAGACCCAAGGGAACCCTACAAACTGACATCAGGAACCTGGACTGCTGAGTTTTCTTTCCCAGGGAAAATGGAAAAAGGATGTGCCCAGGGGCCCCTGGCCATGGGCTGGGCACTCACTGCAAAAAATCCTTATATCGAAGGATGGACCCCACACCGAAGATGTCCCCACCTCAAACTTGTGCTGCCCTGATAGACCCAAGGGAGCCCTACAAACTGACATCAGGAACCTGGACTGCTGAGTTTTCTTTCCCAGGGAAAATGGAAAAAGGATGTGCCCAGGGGCCCCTGGCCCTGACTGCAAAGAATCCTTATATCGAAGGATGGACCCCACACCGAAGTTGTCCCCACCTCAAACTTGTGCTGCCCTGATAGACCCAAGGGAGCCCTACAAACTGACATCAGGAACCTGGACTGCTGAGTTTTCTTTCCCAGGGAAAATGGAAAAAGGATGTGCCCAGGGGCCCCTGGCCCTGGGTTGGGGCCTCACTACAAAAAAATCCTTATATCGAAGGATGGACCCCACACCGAAGTTGTCCCCACCTCAAACTTGTGCTGCCCTGATAGACACAAGGGAGCCCTACAAACTGACATCAGGAAGCTGGACTGCTGAGTTTTCTTTCCCAGGGAAAATGGAAAAAGGATGTGCCGAGGGGCCCCTGGCCCTGACTGCAAAAAATCCTTATATCGAAGGATGGACCCCACACCGAAGTTGTCCCCACCTCAAACTTGTGCTGCCCTGATAGACCCAAGGGAGCCCTACAAACTGACATCAGGAACCTGGACTGCTGAGTTTTCTTTCCCAGGGAAAATGGAAAAATGATGTGCCCAGGGGCCCCTGGCCATGGGCTGGGACCTCACTGCAAAAAATCCTTATATCGAAGGATGGACCCCACACCGAAGATGTCCCCACCTCAAACTTGTGCTGCCCTGATAGACCCAAGGGAGCCCTACAAACTGACATCAGGAACCTGGACTGCTGAGTTTTCTTTCCCAGGGAAAATGGAAAAAGGATGTGCCCAGGGGCCCCTGGCCCTGGGCTGAGGCCTCACTGCAAAGAATCCTTATATCGAAGGATGGAGCCCAGACCGAAGATGTCCCCACCTCAAACTTGTGCTGCCCTGATAGACCCAAGGGAGCCCTACAAACTGACATCAGGAACGTGGACTGCTGAGTTTTCTTTCCCAGGGAAAATGGAAAAAGGATGTGCCCAGGGGCCGCTGGCCCTGACTGCAGAAAATCCTTATATTGAAGGATGGACCCCACACCGAAGTTGTCCCCACCTCAAACTTGTGCTGCCCTGATAGACCCAAGGGAACCCTACAAACTGACATCAGGAACCTGGACTGCTGAGTTTTCTTTCCCAGGGAAAATGGAAAAAGGATGTGCCCAGGGGCCCCTGCTCCTGGGCCCCTGGCCCTGACTGCAAAAAATCCTTATATCGAAGGATGGACCCCACACCGAAGTTGTCCCCACCTCAAACTTGTGCTGCCCTGATAGACCCAAGGGAGCCCTACAAACTGACATCAGGAACCTGGACTGCTGAGTTTTCTTTCCCAGGGAAAATGGAAAAAGGATGTGCCCAGGGGCCCCTGGCCCTGACTGCAAAAAATCCTTATATCGAAGGATGGACCCCACACCGAAGTTGTCCCCACCTCAAACTTGTGCTGCCCTGATAGACCCAAGGGAGCCCTACAAACTGACATCAGGAACCTGGACTGCTGAGTTTTCTTTCCCAGGGAAAATGGAAAAAGGATGTGCCCAGGCGCCCCTGGCCCTGACTGCAAAAAATTCTTATATTGAAGGATGGACCCCACACCGAAGTTGTCCCCACATCAAACTTGTGCTGCCCTGATAGACCCAAGGGAGCCCTTCAAACTGACATCAGGAACCTGGACTGCTGAGTTTTCTTTCCCAGGGAAAATGGAAAAAGGATGTGCCCAGGGGCCCCTGGACCTGGGCTGGGGCCTCACTGCAAAGAATCCTTATATCCAAGGATGGACCCCACACCGAAGTTGTCCCCACCTCAAACTTGTGCTGCCCTGATAGACCCAAGGGAGCCCTACAAACTGACATCAGGAACCTGGACTGCTGAGTTTTCTTTCCCAGGGAAAATGGAAAAAGGATGTGCCCAGGGGCCCCTGGCCCTGACTGCAAAGAATCCTTATATCGAAGGATGGACCCCACACCGAAGTTGTCCCCACCTCAAACTTGTGCTGCCCTGATAGACCCAAGGGAGCCCTACAAACTGACATCAGGAACCTGGACTGCTGAGTTTTCTTTCCCAGGGCAAATGGAAAAAGGATGTGCCCAGGGGCCCCTGGCCCTGACTGCAAAAAATCTTTATATCGAAGGATGGAACCCACACCGAAGTTGTCCCCACATCAAACTTGTGCTGCCCTGATAGACCCAAGGGAGCCCTTCAAACTGACATCAGGAACCTGGACTGCTGAGTTTTCTTTCCCAGGGAAAATGGAAAAAGGATGTGCCCAGGGGCCCCTGGACCTGGGCTGGGGCCTCACTGCAAAGAATCCTTATATCCAAGGATAGACCCCACACCGAATTTGCCCCCAACTCAAACTTGTGCTGCCCTGATAGACCCAAGGGAGCCCTACAAACTGACATCAGGAACCTGGACTGCTGAGTTTTCTTTCCCAGGGAAAATGGAAAAAGGATGTGCCCAGGGGCCCCTGGCCCTGACTGCAAAAAATCCTTATATCGAAGCATGGACCCCACACCGAAGTTGTCCCCACCTCAAACTTGTGCTGTCCTGATAGACCCAAGGGAGCCCTACAAACTGACATCAGGAACCTGGACTGCTGAGTTTTCTTTCCCAGGGAAAATGGAAAAAGGATGTGCCCAGGGGCCGCTGGCTCTGACTGCAAAAAATCCTTATATCGAAGCATGGACCCCACACCGAAGTTGTCCCCACCTCAAACTTGTGCTGTTCTGATAGACCCAAGGGAGCCCTACAAACTGACATCAGGAACCTGGACTGCTGAGTTTTCTTTCCCAGGGAAAATGGAAAAAGGATGTGCCCAGGGGCCCCTGGCTCTGACTGCAAGAACTCCTTATATCGAAGGATGGACCCCACACCGAAGTTGTCCCCACCTCAAACTTGTGCTGCCCTGATAGACCCAAGGGAGCCCTACAAACTGACATCAGGAACCTGGACTGCTGAGTTTTCTTTCCCAGGGAAAATGGAAAAAGGATGTGCCCAGGGGCCTGACTGGCCCTGACTGCAAAAAACCCTTATATCGAAGGATGGAGCCCACACCGAATTTGTCCCCACCTCAAACTTGTGCTGCCCTGATAGACCCAAGGGAGCCCTACAAACTGACATCAGGAAGCTGGACTGCTGAGTTTTCTTTCCCAGGGAAAATGGAAAAAGGATGTCCCCAGGGCCCCGTGGACCTGGGCTGGGGCCTCGCTGCAAAGAATCCTTATATCGAAGGATGGACCCCACACCGAAGTTGTCCCCACCTCAAACTTGTGCTGCCCT
Organism: Lonchura striata; assembly: GCF_050655825.1. Classification (NCBI taxonomy): domain Eukaryota; kingdom Metazoa; phylum Chordata; class Aves; order Passeriformes; family Estrildidae; genus Lonchura; species Lonchura striata. The sequence continues at coordinate 15,266,736 of NC_140711.1, read as the reverse complement.
GATACACCCAAGGGAGCCCTACAAACTGACATCAGGAACCTGGACTGCTGAGTTTTCTTTCCCAGGGAAAATGGAAAAAGGATGTGCCCAGGGGCCCCTGGCCATGGGCTGGGCACTCACTGCAAAAAATCCTTATATCGAAGGATGGACCCCACACCGAAGATGTCCCCACCACAAACTTGTGCTGCCCTGATAGACCCAAGGGAACCCTACAAACTGACATCAGGAACCTGGACTGCTGAGTTTTCTTTCCCAGGGAAAATGGAAAAAGGATGTGCACAGGGGCCCCTGGCCCTGACTGCAAAGAAACTTTATATCGAAGGATGGACCCCACACCGAAGTTGTCCCCACCTCAAACTTGTGCTGCCCTGATAGACCCAAGGGAGCCCTACAAACTGACATCAGGAACCTGGACTGCTGAGTTTTCTTTCCCAGGGAAAATGGAAAAAGGATGTGCCCAGGGGCCCCTGGCCCTGGGTTGGGGCCTCACTACAAAAAAATCCTTATATCGAAGGATGGACCCCACACCGAAGTTGTCCCCACCTCAAACTTGTGCTGCCCTGATAGACCCAAGGGAGCCCTACAAACTGACATCAGGAACCTGGACTGCTGAGTTTTCTTTCCCAGGGAAAATGGAAAAAGGATGTGCCCAGGGGCCCCTGGACCTGGGCTGGGGCCTCACTGCAAAGAATCCTTATATCGAAGGATGGACCCCACACCGAAGTTGTCCCCACCTCAAACTTGTGCTGCCCTGATAGACCCAAGGGAGCCCTACAAGCTGACATCAGGAACCTGGACTGCTGAGTTTTCTTTCCCAGGGAAAATGGAAAAAGGATGTGCCCAGGGGCCCCTGGCCCTGACTGCAAAAAATCCTTATATCGAAGGATGGACCCCACACCGAAGTTGTCCCCACCTCAAACTTGTGCTGCCCTGATAGACCCAAGGGAGCCCTACAAACTGACATCAGGAACCTGGACTGCTGAGGTTTCTTTCCCACGGAAAATGGAAAAAGGATGTGCCCAGGAGCCCCTGGCCCTGACTGCAAAAACTCCTTATATCGAAGGATGGACCCCACACCGAAGTTGTCCCCACCTCAAACTTGTGCTGCCCTGATAGACCCAAGGGAGCCCTACAAACTGACATCAGGAACCTGGACTGCTGAGTTTTCTTTCCCAGGGAAAATGGAAAAAGGATGTGCACAGGGGCCCCTGGCCCTGACTGCAAAAAATCCTTATATCGAAGGACGGACCCCACACCGACGTTGTCCCCACCTCAAACTTGTGCTGCCCTGATAGACCCAAGGGAGCCCTACAAACTGACATCAGGAACCTGGACTGCTGAGTTTTCTTTCCCAGGGAAAATGGAAAAAGGATGTGCCCAGGGGCCCCTGTCCCTGACTGCAAAAAATTCTTATATCGAAGGATGGACCCCAGACCGAAGTTGTCCCCACCTCAAACTTGTTCTGCCCTGATAGACCCAAGGGAGCCCTACAAACTGACATCAGGAACCTGGACTGCTGAGTTTTCTTTCCCAGGGAAAATGGAAAAAGGATGTGCCCAGGGGCCCCTGGCCCTGACTGCAAAAAATCCTTATATTGAAGGATGGACCCCACACCGAAGTTGTCCCCACCTCAAACTTGTGCTGCCCTGATAGACCCAAGGGAGGCTTACAAACTGACATCAGGAACCTGGACTGCTGAGTTTTCTTTCCCAGGGAAAATGGAAAAAGGATGTGCCCAGGGGCCCCTGGCCCTGGGCCCCTGGCCCTGACTACAAAAAATCCTTATATCGAAGGATGGACCCCACACCGAAGTTGTCCCCACCTCAAACTTGTGATGCCCTGATAGACCCAAGGGAACCCTACAAACTGACATCAGGAACCTGGACTGCTGAGTTTTCTTTCCCAGGGAAAATGGAAAAATGATGTGCCCAGGGTCCCCTGGCCATGGGCTGGGCACTCACTGCAAAAAATGCTTATATCGAAGGATGGACCCCACACCGAAGATGTCCCCACCTCAAATTTGTGCTGCCCTGATAGACCCAAGGGAGCCCTACAAACTGACATCAGGAACCTGGACTGCTGAGTTTTCTTTCCCAGGGAAAATGGAAAAAGGATGTGCCCAGGGGCCCCTGGCCCTGACTGCAAAAAATCCTTATATCGAAGGATGGACCCCACACCGAAGTTGTTGAAACCTCAAACTTGTGCTGCCCTGATAGACCCAAGGGAGCCCTACAAACTGACATCAGGAACCTGGACTGCTGAGTTTTCTTTCCCAGGGAAAATGGAAAAAGGATGTGCCCAGGGGCCCGTGGCCCTGGGCAGGGGCCTCACTACAAGAAATCCTTATAAAGAAGGATGGACCCCACACCGAAGTTGTCCCCACCTCAAACTTGTGCTGCCCTGATAGACCCAAGGGAGCCCTACAAACTGACATCAGGAACCTGGACTGCTGAGTTTTCTTTCCCAGGGAAAATGGAAAAAGGATGTGCCCAGGGGCCCCTGGCCCTGGATAGGGGCCTCACTACAAGAAATCCTTATACCGAAGGATGGACCCCACACCAAAGTTGTCCCCACCTCAAACTTGTGCTGCCCTGATAGACCCAAGGGAGCCCTACAAACTGACAGCAGGAACCTGGACTGCTGAGTTTTCTTTCCCAGGGAAAATGGAAAAAGGATGTGCCCAGGGGCCCCTGGTCCTGACTGCAAAAAATCCTTATATCGAAGGATGGACCCCACACCGAAGTTGTCCCCACCTCAAACTTGTGCTGCCCTGATAGACCCAAGGGAGCCCTACAAACTGACATCAGGAACCTGGACTGCTGAGTTTTCTTTCCCAGGGAAAATGGAAAAAGGATGTGCCCAGGGGCCCCTGGCCCTGGACAGGGACCTCACTACAAAAAATCCTTATATCGAAGGATGGACCCCACACCGAAGTTGTCCCCACCTCAAACTTGTGCTGCCCTGATAGACCCAAGGGAACCCTACAAACTGACATCAGGAACCTGGACTGCTGAGTTTTCTTTCCCAGGGAAAATGGAAAAAGGATGTGCCCAGGGGCCCCTGTCCTAGACTGCAAAGAATCCTTATATCGAAGGATGGACCCCACACCGAAGTTGTCCCAACCTCAAACTTGTGCTGCCCTGATAGACCCAAGGGAGCCCTACAAACTGACATCAGGAACCTGGACTGCTGAGTTTTCTTTCCCAGGGAAAATGGAAAAAGGATGTGCCCAGGGGCCCCTGGTCTTGGCTGGGCCCTGACTGCAAAAAATCCTTATATCGAAGGATGGATCCCACACCAGAGTTGTCCCCATCTCAAACTTGTGCTGCCCTGATAGACCCAAGGGAGCCCTACAAACTGACATCAGGAACCTGGACTGCTGAGTTTTCTTTCCCAGGGAAAATGGAAAAAGGATGTGCCCAGGGGCCCCTGGCCCTGACTGCAAAAAATCTTTATATCGAAGGATGGACCCCACACCGAAGTTGTCCCCACCTCAAACTTGTGCTGCCCTGATAGACCCAAGGGAGCCCTACAAACTGACATCAGGAACCTGGACTGCTGAGTTTTCTTTCCCAGGGAAAATGGAAAAAGGATGTGCCCAGGGGCCCCTGGACCTGGACAGAGACCTCACTGCAAAAAATCCATATATCGAAGGACGGACCCGACAACGAAGTTGTCCCCACCTCAAACTTGTGCTGCCCTGATAGACCCAAGGGAGCTCTACAAACTGACATCAGGAACCTGGACTGCTGAGTTTTCTTTCCCAGGGGAAATGGAAAAAGGATGTGCCCAGGGACCCCTGGCCCTGACTGCAAAGAATCCTTATATCGAAGGATGGACCCCACACCGAAGTTGTCCCCACCTCAAACTTGTGCTGCCCTGATACACCCAAGGGAGGCTTACAAACTGACATCAGGAACCTGGACTGCTGAGTTTTCTTTCCCAGGGACAATGGATAAAGGTTGTGCACAGGGGCCACTGGCGCTGGACCGGGACCTCACTACAAGAAATCCTTATATCAAAGGATGGACCCCACACCGAAGTTGTGCCCACCTCAAACTTGTACTGCCCTGATAGACCCAAGGGAGCCCTACAAACTGACATCAGGAACCTGGACTGCTGAATTTTCTTTCCCAGGGAAAATGGAAAAAGGATGTGCCCAGGGGCCCCTGGACCTGGGCTGGGGCCTCACTGCAAAGAATCCTTATATCGAAGGATGGACCCCACACCAAAGTTGTCCCCACCTCGAACTTGTGCTGCCCTGATAGACCCAAGGGAGCCCTACAAACTGACATCAGGAGCCTGGACTGCTGAGTTTTCTTTCCCAGGGAAAATGGAAAAAGGATGTGCCCAGGGGCCCCTGCCCCTGACTGCAAAAAATCCTTATATCGAAGGATGCACCCCACACCGAAGTTGTCCCCACCTCAAACTTGTGCTGCCCTGATAGACCCAAGGGAGCCCTACAAACTGACATCAGGAACCTGGACTGCTGAGTTTTCTTTCCCAGGGAAAATGGAAAAAGGATGTGCACAGGGGCCCCCGGCCCTGGGCTGGGGCCTGACTGCAAAGAATCCTTATATCGACGGATGGACCCCACACCGAAGTTGTCCCCACCTCAAACTTGTGCTGCCCTGATAGACCCAAGGGAGCCCTACAAACTGACATCAGGAACCTGGACTGCTGAGTTTTCTTTCCCAGGGAAAATGGAAAAAGGATGTGCACAGGGGCCCCTGCCCCTGACTGCAAAAAATCTTTATATCGAAGGATACACCCCACACCGAAGTTGTCCCCACCTCAAACTTGTGCTGCCCTGATAGACCCAAGGGAGCCCTACAAACTGACATCAGGAACCTGGACTGCTGAGTTTTCTTTCACAGGGAAAATGGAAAAAGGATGTGCCCAGGGGCCAGTGGCCCTGGGCAGGAACCTCACTACAAGAAATCCTTATATCGAAGGATGGACCCCACACAAAAGTTGTTGCAACCTCAAACTTGTGCTGCCCTGATAGACCCAAGGGAGCCCTACAAACTGACATCAGGAACCTGGACTGCTGAGTTTTCTTTCCCAGGGCAAATGGAAAAAGGATGTGCCCAGGGGCCCCTGGCCCTGACTGCAAAAAATCCTTATATCGAAGGATGGACCCCACACCGAAGTTGTCCCCACCTCAAACTTGTGCTGCCCTGATAGACCCAAGGGAGCCCTACAAACTGACATCAGGAACCTGGACTGCTGAGTTTTCTTTCCCAGGGAAAATGGAAAAAGGATGTGCCCAGGGGCCCCTGGCCCTGGACAGGGTCCTCACTGCAAAAAATCCTTATATCGAAGGATGGACCCCACACCGAAGTTGTCCCCACCTCAAACTTGTGCTGCCCTGATACACCCAAGGGAGCTCTACAAACTGACATCAGGAACCTGGACTGCTGAGTTTTCTTTCCCAGGGAAAATAGAAAAAGGATGTGCCCAGGGACCCGTGGCCCTGGGCAGGAACCTCACTACAAGAAATCCTTATATCGAAGGATGGACCCCACACCGAAGTTGTCCCCACCTCAAACTTGTGCTGCCCTGATAGACCCAAGGGAGCCCTACAAACTGACATCAGGAACCTGGACTGCTGAGTTTTCTTTCCCAGGGAAAATGGAAAAAGGATGTGCCCAGGGGCCCCTGGCCCTGGACAGGGACCTCACTACAAGAAATCCTTATACCGAAGGATGGACCCCACACAAAAGTTGTTGCAACCTCAAACGTGTGCTGCCCTGATAGACCCAAGGGAGCCCTACAAACTGACATCAGGAACCTGGACTCCTGAATTATCTTTCCCAGGGAAAATGGAAAAAGGATGTGCCCAGGGGCCCCTGGCCTTGACTGCAAAAAATCATTATATCGAAGGATGGACCCCACACCGAAGTTGTCCCCACCTCAAACTTGTGCTGCCCTGATAGACCCAAGGGAGCCCTACAAACTGACATCAGGAACCTGGACTGCTGAGTTTTCTTTCCCAGGGAAAATGGAAAAAGGATGTGCCCAGGGGCCCCTGGCCCTGGACAGGGGCCTCACTACAAAAAATCCTTATATCGAAGGATGGACCCCACACCGAAGTTGTCCCCACCTCAAACTTGTGCTGCCCTGATAGACCCAAGGGAGCCCTACAAACTGACATCAGGAACCTGGACTGCTGAGTTTTCTTTCCCAGGGAAAATGGAAAAAGGATGTGCACAGGGGCCCCTGGTCCTGGGCTGGGGCCTGACTGCAAAGAATCCTTATATCGAAGGATGGACCCCACACCGAAGTTGTTGAAACCTCAAACTTGTGCTGCCCTGATAGACCCAAGGGAGCCCTACAAACTTACATCAGGAACCGGGACTGCTGAGTTTTCTTTCCCAGGGAAAATGGAAAAAGGATGTGCCCAGGGGCCCCTGGCCCTGACTGCAAAAAATCCTTATATCGAAGGATGGACCCCACACCGAAGTTCTCCCCACCTCAAACTTGTGCTGCCCTGATAGACCCAAGGGAGCCCTACAAACTGACATCAGGAACCTGGACTGCTGAGTTTTCTTTCCCAGGGAAAATGGAAAAAGGATGTGCCCAGGGGCCCCTGGCCCTGACTGCAAAGAATCCTTATATCGAAGGATGGACCCCACACCGAAGTTGTCCCCATCTCAAGCTTGTGCTGCCCTGATAGACCCAAGGGAGCCCTACAAACTGACATCAGGAACCTGGACTGCTGAGTTTTCTTTCCCAGGGAAAATGGAAAAAGGATGTGCCCAGGGGCCCCTGGCCCTGGACAGGGAACTCACTGCAAAAAATCATTATATCGAAGGATGGACCCCACACCGAAGTTGTCCCCATCTCAAACTTGTGCTGCCCTGATAGACCCAAGGGAGCCCTACAAACTGACATCAGGAACCTGGACTGCTGAGTTTTCTTTCCCAGGGAAAATGGAAAAAGGATGTGCCCAGGGGCCCCTGGCCCTGACTGCAAAAAATCTTTATATCGAAGGATGCAACCCACACCGAAGTTGTCCCCACCTCAAACTTGTGCTGCCCTGATAGACCCAAGGGAGCCCTACAAACTGACATCAGGAACCTGGACTGCTGAGTTTTCTTTCCCAGAGAAAATGGAAAAAGGATGTGCACAGGGGCCCCCGGCCCTGGGCTGGGGCCTGACTGCAAAGAATCCTTATATCGACGGATGGACCCCACACCGAAGTTGTCCCCACCTCAAACTTGTGCTGCCCTGATAGACCCAAGGGAGCCCTACAAACTGACATCAGGAACCTGGACTGCTGAGTTTTCTTTCCCAGGGAAAATGGAAAAAGGATGTGCACAGGGGCCCCTGCCCCTGACTGCAAAAAATCTTTATATCGAAGAATACACCCCACACCGAAGTTGTCCCCACCTCAAACTTGTGCTGCCCTGATACACCCAAGGGAGCCCTACAAACTGACATCAGGAACCTGGACTGCTGAGTTTTCTTTCCCAGGGAAAATGGAAAAAGGATGTGCGCAGGGGCCAGTGGCCCTGGGCAGGAACCTCACTACAAGAAATCCTTATATCGAAGGATGGACCCCACACCGAAGTTGTTGAAACCTCAATCTTGTGCTGCCCTGATACACCCAAGGGAGCCCTACAAACTGACATCAGGAACCTGGACTGCTGAGTTTTCTTTTCCAGGGAAAATGGAAAAAGGATGTGCCCAGGGGCCCCTGGCCCTGGACAGGGACCTCACTACAAGAAATCCTTATACCGAAGGATGGACCCCACACAAAAGTTGTTGCAACCTCAAACTTGTGCTGCCCTGATAGACCCAAGGGAGCCCTACAAACTGACATCAGGAACCTGGACTGCTGAGTTTTCTTTCCCAGGGAAAATGGAAAAAGGATGTGCCCAGGGGCCCCTGGCCCTGACTGCAAAAAATCCTTATATCGAAGGATGGACCCCACACCGAAGTTCTCCCCACCTCAAACTTGTGCTGCCCTGATAGACCCAAGGGAGCCCTACAAACTGACATCAGGAACCTGGACTGCTGAGTTTTCTTTCCCAGGGAAAATGGAAAAAGGATGAGCCCAGGGGCCCCTGGCCCTGGACAGGGACCTCACTGAAAAAAATCCTTATATCGAAGGATGGACCCCACACCGAAGTTGTCCCCACCTCAAACTTGTGCTGCCCTGATAGACCCAAGGGAGCTCTACAAACTGACATCAGGAACCTGGACTGCTGAGTTTTCTTTCCCAGGGAAAATAGAAAAAGGATGTGCCCAGGGGCCCGTGGCCCTGGGCAGGAACCTCACTACAAGAAATCCTTATATCGAAGGATGGACCCCACACCGAAGTTCTCCCCACCTCAAACTTGTGCTGCCCTGATAGACCCAAGGGAGCCCTACAAACTGACATCAGGAACCTGGACTGCTGAGTTTTCTTTCCCAGGGAAAATGGAAAAAGGATGTGCCCAGGGGCCCCTGGCCCTGGACAGGGACCTCACTACAAGAAATCCTTATACCGAAGGATGGACCCCACACAAAAGTTGTTGCAACCTCAAACTTGTGCTGCCCTGATAGACCCAAGGGAGCCCTACAAACTGACATCAGGAACCTGGACTCCTGAATTTTCTTTCCCAGAGAAAACGGAAAAAGGATGTGCCCAGGGGCCCCTGGCCTTGACTGCAAAAAATCCTTATATCGAAGGATGGACCCCACACCGAAGTTGTCCCCACCTCAAACTTGTGCTGCCCTGATAGACCCAAGGGAGCCCTACAAACTGACATCAGGAACCTGGACTGCTGAGTTTTCTTTCCCAGGGAAAATGGAAAAAGGATGTGCACAGGGGCCCGTGGCCCTGGACAGGGGCCTCACTACAAAAAATACTTATATCGAAGGATGGACCCCACACCGAAGTTGTCCCCACCTCAAACTTGTGCTGCCCTGATAGACCCAAGGGAGCCCTACAAACTGACATCAGGAACCTGGACTGCTGTGTTTTCTTTCCCAGGGAAAATGGAAAAAGGATGTGCACAGGGGGCCCCTGGCCTGACTGCAAAGAATCCTTATATCGAAGGACGGACCCCACAACGAAGTTGTCCCCATCTCAAACTTGTGCTGCCCTGATACACCCAAGGGAGCCCTACAAACTGACATCAGGAACCTGGACTGCTGAGTTTTCTTTCCCAGGGAAAATGGAAAAAGGATGTGCCCAGGGGCCCCTGGCCCTGGACAGGGGCCTCACTATAAAAAATCCTTATATCGAAGGATGGACCCCACACCGAAGTTGTTGAAACCTCAAACTTGTGCTACCCTGATAGACCCAAGGGAGCCCTACAAACTGACATCAGGAACCTGGACTGCTGAGTTTTCTTTCCCAGGGAAAATGGAAAAAGGATGTGCTCAGGGGCCCCTGGCCCTGGACAGGGAATTCACTGCAAAAAATCATTATATCGAAGGATGGACCCCACACCGAAGTTGTCCCCATCTCAAACTTGTGCTGCCCTGATAGACCCAAGGGAGCCCTACAAACTGACATCAGGAACCTGGACTGCTGAGTTTTCTTTCCCAGGGAAAATGGAAAAAGAATGTGCCCAGGGGCCCCTGGCCCTGACTGCAAAAAATCCTTATATCGAAGGATGGACCCCAGACCGAAGTTGTCCCCACCTCAAACTTGTGCTGCCCTGATACACCCAAGGGAGCCCTACAAACTGACATCAGGAACCTGGACTGCTGAGTTTTCTTTCCCAGGGAAAATGGAAAAAGGATGTGCTCAGGGGCCCCTGGCCCTGGACAGGGAACTCACTGCAAAAAATCATTATATCGAAGGATGGACCCCACACCGAAGTTGTCCCCATCTCAAACTTGTGCTGCCCTGATAGACCCAAGGGAGCCCTACAAACTGACATCAGGAACCTGGACTGCTGAGTTTTCTTTCCCAGGGAAAATGGAAAAAGGATGTGCCCAGGGGCCCCTGGCCCTGACTGCAAAAAATCTTTATATCGAAGGATGCACCCCACACCGAAGTTGTCCCCACCTCAAACTTGTGCTGCCCTGATAGACCCAAGGGAGCCCTACAAACTGACATCAGGAACCTGGACTGCTGAGTTTTCTTTCCCAGAGAAAATGGAAAAAGGATGTGCACAGGGGCCCCCGGCCCTGGGCTGGGGCCTGACTGCAAAGAATCCTTATATCGACGGATGGACCCCACACCGAAGTTGTCCCCACCTCAAACTTGTGCTGCCCTGATAGACCCAAGGGAGCCCTACAAACTGACATCAGGAACCTGGACTGCTGAGTTTTCTTTCCCAGGGAAAATGGAAAAAGGATGTGCACAGGGGCCCCTGCCCCTGACTGCAAAAAATCTTTATATCGAAGGATACACCCCACACCGAAGTTGTCCCCACCTCAAACTTGTGCTGCCCTGATAGACCCAAGGGAGCCCTACAAACTGACATCAGGAACCTGGACTGCTGAGTTTTCTTTCCAAGGGAAAATGGAAAAAGGATGTGCCCAGGGGCCAGTGGCCCAGGGCAGGAACCTCACTACAAGAAATCCTTATATCGAAGGATGGACCCCACACCGAAGTTGTTGAAACCTCAAACTTGTGCTGCCCTGATAGACCCAAGGGAGCCCTACAAACTGACATCAGGAACCTGGACTGCTGAGTTTTCTTTCCCAGGGAAAATGGAAAAAGGATGTGCCCAGGGGCCCCTGGCCCTGGACAGGGACCTCACTACAAGAAATCCTTATACCGAAGGATGGACCCCACACAAAAGTTGTCCCCACCTCAAACTTGTGCTGCCCTGATCGACCCAAGGGAGCTCTACAAACTGACATCAGGAACCTGGACTGCTGAGTTTTCTTTCCCAGGGAAAATGGAAAAAGGATGTGCCCAGGGGCCCCTGGCCCTGACTGCAAAAAATCCTTATATCGAAGGATGGACCCCACACCGAAGTTGTCCCCACCTCAAGCTTGTGCTGCCCTGATAGACCCAAGGGAGCCCTACAAACTGACATCAGGAACCTGGACTGCTGAGTTTTCTTTCCCAGGGAAAATGGCCAAAGGATGTGCCCGGGGGCCCCTGGCCCTGACTGCAAAGAATCCTTATATCGAAGGACGGACCCCACAACGAAGTTGTCCCGACCTCAAACTTGTGCTGCCCTGATAGACCCAAGGGAGCCCTACAAACTGACATCAGGAACCTGGACTGCTGAGTTTTCTTTCCCAGGGAAAATGGAAAAAGGATGTGCACAGGGGCCCCTGGTCCTGGGCTGGGGCCTGACTGCAAAGAATCCTTATATCGAAGGATGGACCCCACACCGAAGTTGTCCCCACCTCAAACTTGTGCTGCCCTGATAGACCCAAGGGAGCCCTACAAACTGACATCAGGAACCGGGACTGCTGAGTTTTCTTTCCCAGGGAAAATGGAAAAAGGATGTGCCCAGGGGCCCCTGGCCCTGACTGCAAAGAATCCTTATATCGAAGGATGGACCCCACACCGAAGTTCTCCCCACCTCAAACTTGTGCTGCCCTGATAGACCCAAGGGAGCTCTACAAATTGACATCAGGAACCTGGACTGCTGAGTTTTCTTTCCCAGGGAAAATGGAAAAAGGATGTGCCCAGGGGCCCCTGGCCCTGACTGCAAAGAATCCTTATATCGAAGGATGGACCCCACACCGAAGTTGTCCCCATCTCAAGCTTGTGCTGCCCTGATAGACCCAAGGGAGCCCTACAAACTGACATCAGGAACCAGGACTGCTGAGTTTTCTTTCCCAGGGAAAATGGCCAAAGGATGTGCCCGGGGGCCCCTGGCCCTGACTGCAAAGAATCCTTATATCGAAGGACGGACCCCACAACGAAGTTGTCCCGACCTCAAACTTGTGCTGCCCTGATACACCCAAGGGAGCCCTACAAACTGACATCAGGAACCTGGACTGCTGAGTTTTCTTTCCCAGGGAAAATGGAAAAAGGATGTGCACAGGGGCCCCTTGTCCTGGGCTGGGGCCTGACTGTAAAGAATCCTTATATCGAAGGATGGACCCCACACCGAAGTTGTCCCCACCTCAAACTTGTGCTGCCCTGATAGACCCAAGGGAGCCCTACAAACTGACATCAGGAACCTGGACTGCTGAGTTTTCTTTCCCAGGGAAAATGGAAAAAGGATGTGCCCAGGGGCCCCTGGCCCTGACTGCAAAAAATCCTTATATCGAAGGATGGACCCCACACCGAAGTTCTCCCCACCTCAAACTTGTGCTGCCCTGATAGACCCAAGGGAGCCCTACAAACTGACATCAGGAACCTGGACTGCTGAGTTTTCTTTCCCAGGGAAAATGGAAAAAGGATGTGCACAGGGGCCCCTGGACCTGGACAGGGGCCTCACTACAAAAAATCCATATATTGAAGGATGGACCCCACACCGAAGTTGTCCCCACCTCAAACTTGTGCTGCCCTGATAGACCCAAGGGAGCTCTACAAACTGACATCAGGAACCTGGTCTGCTGAGTTTTCTTTCCCAGGGAAAATGGAAAAAGGATGTGCCCAGGGGCCCCTGGCCCTGACTGCAAAGAATCCTTATATCGAAGGATGGACCCCACACCGAAGTTGTCCCCACCTCAAACTTGTGCTGCCCTGATAGACCCAAGGGAGCCCTACAAACTGACATCAGGAACCTGGACTGCTGAGTTTTCTTTCCCAGGGAAAATGGAAAAAGGATGTGCCCAGGGGCCCCTGGCCCTGGACAGGGACCTCACTGCAAAAAATCCTTATATCGAAGGATGGACCCCACACCGAAGTTGTCCCCACCTCAAACTTGTGCTGCCCTGATAGACCCAAGGGAGCCCTACAAACTGACATCAGGAACCTGGACTGCTGAGTTTTCTTTCCCAGGGAAAATGGAAAAAGGATGTGCCCAGGGGCCCCTGGCCCTGACTGCAAAAAATCCTTATATCGAAGGATGGACCCCACACCGAAGTTGTCCCCACCTCAAACTTGTGCTGCCCTGATAGACCCAAGGGAGCCCTACAAACTGACATCAGGAACCTGGACTGCTGAGTTTTCTTTCCCAGGGAAAATGGAAAAAGGATGTGCCCAGGGGCCCCTGGCCCTGGACAGGGACCTCACTGCAAAAAATCCTTATATCGAAGGATGGACCCCACACCGAAGTTGTCCCCACCTCAAACTTGTGCTGCCCTGATAGACCCAAGGGAGCTCTACAAACTGACATCAGGAACCTGGACTGCTGAGTTTTCTTTCCCAGGGAAAATAGAAAAAGAATGTGCCCAGGGGCCCGTGGCCCTGGGCAGGGACCTCACTACAAGAAATCCTTATATCGAAGGATGGACCCCACACCGAAGTTGTCCCCACCTCAAACTTGTGCTGCCCTGATAGACCCAAGGGAGCCCTACAAACTGACATCAGGAACCAGGACTGCTGAATTTTCTTTCCCAGGGAAAATGGAAAAAGGATGTGCCCAGGGGCCCCTGGCCCTGGACAGGGACCTCACTACAAGAAATCCTTATACCAAAGGATGGACCCCACACAAAAGTTGTCCCCACCTCAAACTTGTGCTGCCCTGATCGACCCAAGGGAGCTCTACAAACTGACATCAGGAACCTGGACTGCTGAGTTTTCTTTCCCAGGGAAAATGGAAAAATTATGTGCCCAGGGGCCCCTGGCCCTGACTGCAAAGAATCCTTATATCGAAGGATGGACCCCACACCGAAGTTGTCCCCATCTCAAGCTTGTGCTGCCCTGATAGACCCAAGGGAGCCCTACAAACTGACATCAGGAACCTGGACTGCTGAGTTTTCTTTCCCAGGGAAAATGGCCAAAGGATGTGCCCGGGGGACCCTGGCCCTGACTGCAAAGAATCCTTATATCGAAGGACGGACCCCACAACGAAGTTGTCCCCACCTCAAACTTGTGCTGCCCTGATACACCCAAGGGAGCCCTACAAACTGACATCAGGAACCTGGACTGCTGAGTTTTCTTTCCCAGGGAAAATGGAAAAAGGATGTGCACAGGGGCCCCTGGTCCTGGGCTGGGGCCTGACTGCAAAGAATCCTTATATCGAAGGATGGACCCCACACCGAAGTTGTCCCCACCTCAAACTTGTGCTGCCCTGATAGACCCAAGGGAGCCCTACAAACTGACATCAGGAACCGGGACTGCTGAGTTTTCTTTCCCAGGGAAAATGGAAAAAGGATGTGCCCAGGGGCCCCTGGCCCTGACTGCAAAAAATCCTTATATCGAAGGATGGACCCCACACCGAAGTTCTCCCCACCTCAAACTTGTGCTGCCCTGATAGACCCAAGGGAGCTCTACAAATTGACATCAGGAACCTGGACTGCTGAGTTTTCTTTCCCAGGGAAAATGGAAAAAGGATGTGCCCAGGGGCCCCTGGCCCTGACTGCAAAGAATCCTTATATCGAAGGATGGACCCCACACCGAAGTTGTCCCCATCTCAAGCTTGTGCTGCCCTGATAGACCCAAGGGAGCCCTACAAACTGACATCAGGAACCTGGACTGCTGGGTTTTCTTTCCCAGGGAAAATGGCCAAAGGATGTGCCCGGGGGCCCCTGGCCCTGACTGCAAAGAATCCTTATATCGAAGGACGGACCCCACAACGAAGTTGTCCCGACCTCAAACTTGTGCTGCCCTGATACACCCAAGGGAGCCCTACAAACTGACATCAGGAACCTGGACTGCTGAGTTTTCTTTCCCAGGGAAAATGGAAAAAGGATGTGCACAGGGGCCCCTGGTCCTGGGCTGGGGCCTGACTGTAAAGAATCCTTATATCGAAGGATGGACCCCACACCGAAGTTGTCCCCACCTCAAACTTGTGCTGCCCTGATAGACCCAAGGGAGCCCTACAAACTGACATCAGGAACCTGGACTGCTGAGTTTTCTTTCCCAGGGAAAATGGAAAAAGGATGTGCCCAGGGGCCCCTGGACCTGGACAGGGACCTCACTACAAAAAATCCATATATTGAAGGATGGACCCCACACCGAAGTTGTCCCCACCTCAAACTTGTGCTGCCCTGATAGACCCAAGGGAGCTCTACAAACTGACATCAGGAACCTGGACTGCTGAGTTTTCTTTCCCAGGGAAAATGGAAAAAGGATGTGCCCAGGGGCCCCTGGCCCTGACTGCAAAGAATCCTTATATCGAAGGATGGACCCCACACCGAAGTTGTCCCCACCTCAAACTTGTGCTGCCCTGATAGACCCAAGGGAGCCCTACAAACTGACATCAGGAACCTGGACTGCTGAGTTTTCTTTCCCAGGGAAAATGGAAAAAGGATGTGCCCAGGGGCCCCTGGCCCTGACTGCAAAAAATCCTTATATCGAAGGATGGACCCCACACCGAAGTTGTCCCCACCTCAAACTTGTGCTGCCCTGATAGACCCAAGGGAGCCCTACAAACTGACATCAGGAACCTGGACTGCTGAGTTTTCTTTCCCAGGGAAAATGGAAAAAGGATGTGCCCAGGGGCCCCTGGCCCTGGACAGGGACCTCACTGCAAAAAATCCTTATATCGAAGGATGGACCCCACACCGAAGTTGTCCCCATCTCAAGCTTGTGCTGCCCTGATAGACCCAAGGGAGCCCTACAAACTGACATCAGGAACCAGGACTGCTGAGTTTTCTTTCCCAGGGAAAATGGCCAAAGGATGTGCCCGGGGGCCCCTGGCCCTGACTGCAAAGAATCCTTATATCGAAGGACGGACCCCACAACGAAGTTGTCCCGACCTCAAACTTGTGCTGCCCTGATACACCCAAGGGAGCCCTACAAACTGACATCAGGAACCTGGACTGCTGAGTTTTCTTTCCCAGGGAAAATGGAAAAAGGATGTGCACAGGGGCCCCTTGTCCTGGGCTGGGGCCTGACTGTAAAGAATCCTTATATCGAAGGATGGACCCCACACCGAAGTTGTCCCCACCTCAAACTTGTGCTGCCCTGATAGACCCAAGGGAGCCCTACAAACTGACATCAGGAACCTGGACTGCTGAGTTTTCTTTCCCAGGGAAAATGGAAAAAGGATGTGCCCAGGGGCCCCTGGCCCTGACTGCAAAAAATCCTTATATCGAAGGATGGACCCCACACCGAAGTTCTCCCCACCTCAAACTTGTGCTGCCCTGATAGACCCAAGGGAGCCCTACAAACTGACATCAGGAACCTGGACTGCTGAGTTTTCTTTCCCAGGGAAAATGGAAAAAGGATGTGCACAGGGGCCCCTGGACCTGGACAGGGGCCTCACTACAAAAAATCCATATATTGAAGGATGGACCCCACACCGAAGTTGTCCCCACCTCAAACTTGTGCTGCCCTGATAGACCCAAGGGAGCTCTACAAACTGACATCAGGAACCTGGTCTGCTGAGTTTTCTTTCCCAGGGAAAATGGAAAAAGGATGTGCCCAGGGGCCCCTGGCCCTGACTGCAAAGAATCCTTATATCGAAGGATGCACCCCACACCGAAGTTGTCCCCACCTCAAACTTGTGCTGCCCTGATAGACCCAAGGGAGCCCTACAAACTGACATCAGGAACCTGGACTGCTGAGTTTTCTTTCCCAGGGAAAATGGAAAAAGGATGTGCCCAGGGGCCCCTGGCCCTGGACAGGGACCTCACTGCAAAAAATCCTTATATCGAAGGATGGACCCCACACCGAAGTTGTCCCCACCTCAAACTTGTGCTGCCCTGATAGACCCAAGGGAGCCCTACAAACTGACATCAGGAACCTGGACTGCTGAGTTTTCTTTCCCAGGGAAAATGGAAAAAGGATGTGCACAGGGGCCCCTGGTCCTGGGCTGGGGCCTGACTGCAAAGAATCCTTATATCGAAGGATGGACCCCACACCGAAGTTGTCCCCACCTCAAACTTGTGCTGCCCTGATAGACCCAAGGGAGCCCTACAAACTGACATCAGGAACCGGGACTGCTGAGTTTTCTTTCCCAGGGAAAATGGAAAAAGGATGTGCCCAGGGGCCCCTGGCCCTGACTGCAAAAAATCCTTATATCGAAGGATGGACCCCACACCGAAGTTCTCCCCACCTCAAACTTGTGCTGCCCTGATAGACCCAAGGGAGCTCTACAAATTGACATCAGGAACCTGGACTGCTGAGTTTTCTTTCCCAGGGAAAATGGAAAAAGGATGTGCCCAGGGGCCCCTGGCCCTGACTGCAAAGAATCCTTATATCGAAGGATGGACCCCACACCGAAGTTGTCCCCATCTCAAGCTTGTGCTGCCCTGATAGACCCAAGGGAGCCCTACAAACTGACATCAGGAACCTGGACTGCTGGGTTTTCTTTCCCAGGGAAAATGGCCAAAGGATGTGCCCGGGGGCCCCTGGCCCTGACTGCAAAGAATCCTTATATCGAAGGACGGACCCCACAACGAAGTTGTCCCGACCTCAAACTTGTGCTGCCCTGATACACCCAAGGGAGCCCTACAAACTGACATCAGGAACCTGGACTGCTGAGTTTTCTTTCCCAGGGAAAATGGAAAAAGGATGTGCACAGGGGCCCCTGGTCCTGGGCTGGGGCCTGACTGTAAAGAATCCTTATATCGAAGGATGGACCCCACACCGAAGTTGTCCCCACCTCAAACTTGTGCTGCCCTGATAGACCCAAGGGAGCCCTACAAACTGACATCAGGAACCTGGACTGCTGAGTTTTCTTTCCCAGGGAAAATGGAAAAAGGATGTGCCCAGGGGCCCCTGGACCTGGACAGGGACCTCACTACAAAAAATCCATATATTGAAGGATGGACCCCACACCGAAGTTGTCCCCACCTCAAACTTGTGCTGCCCTGATAGACCCAAGGGAGCTCTACAAACTGACATCAGGAACCTGGACTGCTGAGTTTTCTTTCCCAGGGAAAATGGAAAAAGGATGTGCCCAGGGGCCCCTGGCCCTGACTGCAAAGAATCCTTATATCGAAGGATGGACCCCACACCGAAGTTGTCCCCACCTCAAACTTGTGCTGCCCTGATAGACCCAAGGGAGCCCTACAAACTGACATCAGGAACCTGGACTGCTGAGTTTTCTTTCCCAGGGAAAATGGAAAAAGGATGTGCCCAGGGGCCCCTGGCCCTGACTGCAAAAAATCCTTATATCGAAGGATGGACCCCACACCGAAGTTGTCCCCACCTCAAACTTGTGCTGCCCTGATAGACCCAAGGGAGCCCTACAAACTGACATCAGGAACCTGGACTGCTGAGTTTTCTTTCCCAGGGAAAATGGAAAAAGGATGTGCCCAGGGGCCCCTGGCCCTGGACAGGGACCTCACTGCAAAAAATCCTTATATCGAAGGATGGACCCCACACCGAAGTTGTCCCCATCTCAAGCTTGTGCTGCCCTGATAGACCCAAGGGAGCCCTACAAACTGACATCAGGAACCAGGACTGCTGAGTTTTCTTTCCCAGGGAAAATGGCCAAAGGATGTGCCCGGGGGCCCCTGGCCCTGACTGCAAAGAATCCTTATATCGAAGGACGGACCCCACAACGAAGTTGTCCCGACCTCAAACTTGTGCTGCCCTGATACACCCAAGGGAGCCCTACAAACTGACATCAGGAACCTGGACTGCTGAGTTTTCTTTCCCAGGGAAAATGGAAAAAGGATGTGCACAGGGGCCCCTTGTCCTGGGCTGGGGCCTGACTGTAAAGAATCCTTATATCGAAGGATGGACCCCACACCGAAGTTGTCCCCACCTCAAACTTGTGCTGCCCTGATAGACCCAAGGGAGCCCTACAAACTGACATCAGGAACCTGGACTGCTGAGTTTTCTTTCCCAGGGAAAATGGAAAAAGGATGTGCCCAGGGGCCCCTGGCCCTGACTGCAAAAAATCCTTATATCGAAGGATGGACCCCACACCGAAGTTCTCCCCACCTCAAACTTGTGCTGCCCTGATAGACCCAAGGGAGCCCTACAAACTGACATCAGGAACCTGGACTGCTGAGTTTTCTTTCCCAGGGAAAATGGAAAAAGGATGTGCACAGGGGCCCCTGGACCTGGACAGGGGCCTCACTACAAAAAATCCATATATTGAAGGATGGACCCCACACCGAAGTTGTCCCCACCTCAAACTTGTGCTGCCCTGATAGACCCAAGGGAGCTCTACAAACTGACATCAGGAACCTGGTCTGCTGAGTTTTCTTTCCCAGGGAAAATGGAAAAAGGATGTGCCCAGGGGCCCCTGGCCCTGACTGCAAAGAATCCTTATATCGAAGGATGCACCCCACACCGAAGTTGTCCCCACCTCAAACTTGTGCTGCCCTGATAGACCCAAGGGAGCCCTACAAACTGACATCAGGAACCTGGACTGCTGAGTTTTCTTTCCCAGGGAAAATGGAAAAAGGATGTGCCCAGGGGCCCCTGGCCCTGGACAGGGACCTCACTGCAAAAAATCCTTATATCGAAGGATGGACCCCACACCGAAGTTGTCCCCACCTCAAACTTGTGCTGCCCTGATAGACCCAAGGGAGCCCTACAAACTGACATCAGGAACCTGGACTGCTGAGTTTTCTTTCCCAGGGAAAATGGAAAAAGGATGTGCCCAGGGGCCCCTGGCCCTGACTGCAAAAAATCCTTATATCGAAGGATGGACCCCACACCGAAGTTGTCCCCACCTCAAACTTGTGCTGCCCTGATAGACCCAAGGGAGCCCTACAAACTGACATCAGGAACCTGGACTGCTGAGTTTTCTTTCCCAGGGAAAATGGAAAAAGGATGTGCCCAGGGGCCCCTGGCCCTGGACAGGGACCTCACTGCAAAAAATCCTTATATCGAAGGATGGACCCCACACCGAAGTTGTCCCCACCTCAAACTTGTGCTGCCCTGATAGACCCAAGGGAGCTCTACAAACTGACATCAGGAACCTGGACTGCTGAGTTTTCTTTCCCAGGGAAAATAGAAAAAGAATGTGCCCAGGGGCCCGTGGCCCTGGGCAGGGACCTCACTACAAGAAATCCTTATATCGAAGGATGGACCCCACACCGAAGTTGTCCCCACCTCAAACTTGTGCTGCCCTGATAGACCCAAGGGAGCCCTACAAACTGACATCAGGAACCAGGACTGCTGAGTTTTCTTTCCCAGGGAAAATGGAAAAAGGATGTGCCCAGGGGCCCCTGGCCCTGGACAGGGACCTCACTACAAGAAATCCTTATACCGAAGGATGGACCCCACACAAAAGTTGTCCCCACCTCAAACTTGTGCTGCCCTGATCGACCCAAGGGAGCTCTACAAACTGACATCAGGAACCTGGACTGCTGAGTTTTCTTTCCCAGGGAAAATGGAAAAATTATGTGCCCAGGGGCCCCTGGCCCTGACTGCAAAGAATCCTTATATCGAAGGATGGACCCCACACCGAAGTTGTCCCCATCTCAAGCTTGTGCTGCCCTGATAGACCCAAGGGAGCCCTACAAACTGACATCAGGAACCTGGACTGCTGAGTTTTCTTTCCCAGGGAAAATGGCCAAAGGATGTGCCCGGGGGACCCTGGCCCTGACTGCAAAGAATCCTTATATCGAAGGACGGACCCCACAACGAAGTTGTCCCCACCTCAAACTTGTGCTGCCCTGATACACCCAAGGGAGCCCTACAAACTGACATCAGGAACCTGGACTGCTGAGTTTTCTTTCCCAGGGAAAATGGAAAAAGGATGTGCACAGGGGCCCCTGGTCCTGGGCTGGGGCCTGACTGCAAAGAATCCTTATATCGAAGGATGGACCCCACACCGAAGTTGTCCCCACCTCAAACTTGTGCTGCCCTGATAGACCCAAGGGAGCCCTACAAACTGACATCAGGAACCGGGACTGCTGAGTTTTCTTTCCCAGGGAAAATGGAAAAAGGATGTGCCCAGGGGCCCCTGGCCCTGACTGCAAAAAATCCTTATATCGAAGGATGGACCCCACACCGAAGTTCTCCCCACCTCAAACTTGTGCTGCCCTGATAGACCCAAGGGAGCTCTACAAATTGACATCAGGAACCTGGACTGCTGAGTTTTCTTTCCCAGGGAAAATGGAAAAAGGATGTGCCCAGGGGCCCCTGGCCCTGACTGCAAAGAATCCTTATATCGAAGGATGGACCCCACACCGAAGTTGTCCCCATCTCAAGCTTGTGCTGCCCTGATAGACCCAAGGGAGCCCTACAAACTGACATCAGGAACCTGGACTGCTGGGTTTTCTTTCCCAGGGAAAATGGCCAAAGGATGTGCCCGGGGGCCCCTGGCCCTGACTGCAAAGAATCCTTATATCGAAGGACGGACCCCACAACGAAGTTGTCCCGACCTCAAACTTGTGCTGCCCTGATACACCCAAGGGAGCCCTACAAACTGACATCAGGAACCTGGACTGCTGAGTTTTCTTTCCCAGGGAAAATGGAAAAAGGATGTGCACAGGGGCCCCTGGTCCTGGGCTGGGGCCTGACTGTAAAGAATCCTTATATCGAAGGATGGACCCCACACCGAAGTTGTCCCCACCTCAAACTTGTGCTGCCCTGATAGACCCAAGGGAGCCCTACAAACTGACATCAGGAACCTGGACTGCTGAGTTTTCTTTCCCAGGGAAAATGGAAAAAGGATGTGCCCAGGGGCCCCTGGACCTGGACAGGGACCTCACTACAAAAAATCCATATATTGAAGGATGGACCCCACACCGAAGTTGTCCCCACCTCAAACTTGTGCTGCCCTGATAGACCCAAGGGAGCTCTACAAACTGACATCAGGAACCTGGACTGCTGAGTTTTCTTTCCCAGGGAAAATGGAAAAAGGATGTGCCCAGGGGCCCCTGGCCCTGACTGCAAAGAATCCTTATATCGAAGGATGGACCCCACACCGAAGTTGTCCCCACCTCAAACTTGTGCTGCCCTGATAGACCCAAGGGAGCCCTACAAACTGACATCAGGAACCTGGACTGCTGAGTTTTCTTTCCCAGGGAAAATGGAAAAAGGATGTGCCCAGGGGCCCCTGGCCCTGACTGCAAAAAATCCTTATATCGAAGGATGGACCCCACACCGAAGTTGTCCCCACCTCAAACTTGTGCTGCCCTGATAGACCCAAGGGAGCCCTACAAACTGACATCAGGAACCTGGACTGCTGAGTTTTCTTTCCCAGGGAAAATGGAAAAAGGATGTGCCCAGGGGCCCCTGGCCCTGGACAGGGACCTCACTGCAAAAAATCCTTATATCGAAGGATGGACCCCACACCGAAGTTGTCCCCACCTCAAACTTGTGCTGCCCTGATAGACCCAAGGGAGCTCTACAAACTGACATCAGGAACCTGGACTGCTGAGTTTTCTTTCCCAGGGAAAATAGAAAAAGGATGTGCCCAGGGGCCCGTGGCCCTGGGCAGGGACCTCACTACAAGAAATCCTTATATCGAAGGATGGACCCCACACCGAAGTTGTCCCCACCTCAAACTTGTGCTGCCCTGATAGACCCAAGGGAGCCCTACAAACTGACATCAGGAACCAGGACTGCTGAGTTTTCTTTCCCAGGGAAAATGGAAAAAGGATGTGCCCAGGGGCCCCTGGCCCTGGACAGGGACCTCACTACAAGAAATCCTTATACCGAAGGATGGACCCCACACAAAAGTTGTCCCCACCTCAAACTTGTGCTGCCCTGATCGACCCAAGGGAGCTCTACAAACTGACACCAGGAACCTGGACTGCTGAGTTTTCTTTCCCAGGGAAAATGGAAAAATTATGTGCCCAGGGGCCCCTGGCCCTGACTGCAAAGAATCCTTATATCGAAGGATGGACCCCACACCGAAGTTGTCCCCATCTCAAGCTTGTGCTGCCCTGATAGACCCAAGGGAGCCCTACAAACTGACATCAGGAACCTGGACTGCTGAGTTTTCTTTCCCAGGGAAAATGGCCAAAGGATGTGCATGGGGGACCCTGGCCCTGACTGCAAAGAATCCTTATATCGAAGGACGGACCCCACAACGAAGTTGTCCCGACCTCAAACTTGTGCTGCCCTGATACACCCAAGGGAGCCCTACAAACTGACATCAGGAACCTGGACTGCTGAGTTTTCTTTCCCAGGGAAAATGGAAAAAGGATGTGCACAGGGGCCCCTGGTCCTGGGCTGGGGCCTGACTGCAAAGAATCCTTATATCGAAGGATGGACCCCACACCGAAGTTGTCCCCACCTCAAACTTGTGCTGCCCTGATAGACCCAAGGGAGCCCTACAAACTGACATCAGGAACCGGGACTGCTGAGTTTTCTTTCCCAGGGAAAATGGAAAAAGGATGTGCCCAGGGGCCCCTGGCCCTGACTGCAAAAAATCCTTATATCGAAGGATGGACCCCACACCGAAGTTCTCCCCACCTCAAACTTGTGCTGCCCTGATAGACCCAAGGGAGCTCTACAAATTGACATCAGGAACCTGGACTGCTGAGTTTTCTTTCCCAGGGAAAATGGAAAAAGGATGTGCCCAGGGGCCCCTGGCCCTGACTGCAAAGAATCCTTATATCGAAGGATGGACCCCACACCGAAGTTGTCCCCATCTCAAGCTTGTGCTGCCCTGATAGACCCAAGGGAGCCCTACAAACTGACATCAGGAACCTGGACTGCTGGGTTTTCTTTCCCAGGGAAAATGGCCAAAGGATGTGCCCGGGGGCCCCTGGCCCTGACTGCAAAGAATCCTTATATCGAAGGACGGACCCCACAACGAAGTTGTCCCGACCTCAAACTTGTGCTGCCCTGATACACCCAAGGGAGCCCTACAAACTGACATCAGGAACCTGGACTGCTGAGTTTTCTTTCCCAGGGAAAATGGAAAAAGGATGTGCACAGGGGCCCCTGGTCCTGGGCTGGGGCCTGACTGTAAAGAATCCTTATATCGAAGGATGGACCCCACACCGAAGTTGTCCCCACCTCAAACTTGTGCTGCCCTGATAGACCCAAGGGAGCCCTACAAACTGACATCAGGAACCTGGACTGCTGAGTTTTCTTTCCCAGGGAAAATGGAAAAAGGATGTGCCCAGGGGCCCCTGGCCCTGACTGCAAAAAATCCTTATATCGAAGGATGGACCCCACACCGAAGTTGTCCCCACCTCAAACTTGTGCTGCCCTGATAGACCCAAGGGAGCCCTACAAACTGACATCAGGAACCTGGACTGCTGAGTTTTCTTTCCCAGGGAAAATGGAAAAAGGATGTGCACAGGGGCCCCTGGACCTGGACAGGGACCTCACTACAAAAAATCCATATATTGAAGGATGGACCCCACACCGAAGTTGTCCCCACCTCAAACTTGTGCTGCCCTGATAGACCCAAGGGAGCTCTACAAACTGACATCAGGAACCTGGACTGCTGAGTTTTCTTTCCCAGGGAAAATGGAAAAAGGATGTGCCCAGGGGCCCCTGGCCCTGACTGCAAAGAATCCTTATATCGAAGGATGGACCCCACACCGAAGTTGTCCCCACCTCAAACTTGTGCTGCCCTGATAGACCCAAGGGAGCCCTACAAACTGACATCAGGAACCTGGACTGCTGAGTTTTCTTTCCCAGGGAAAATGGCCAAAGGATGTGCCCGGGGGCCCCTGGCCCTGACTGCAAAGAATCCTTATATCGAAGGACGGACCCCACAACGAAGTTGTCCCGACCTCAAACTTGTGCTGCCCTGATACACCCAAGGGAGCCCTACAAACTGACATCAGGAACCTGGACTGCTGAGTTTTCTTTCCCAGGGAAAATGGAAAAAGGATGTGCCCAGGGGCCCCTGGCCCTGACTGCAAAAAATCCTTATATCGAAAGATGGACCCCACACCGAAGTTCTCCCCACCTCAAACTTGTGCTGCCCTGATAGACCCAAGGGAGCTCTACAAACTGACATCAGGAACCTGGACTGCTGAGTTTTCTTTCCCAGGGAAAATAGAAAAAGGATGTGCCCAGGGGCCCGTGGCCCTGGGCAGGGACCTCACTACAAGAAATCCTTATATCGAAGGATGGACCCCACACCGAAGTTGTCCCCACCTCAAACTTGTGCTGCCCTGATAGACCCAAGGGAGCCCTACAAACTGACATCAGGAACCAGGACTGCTGAGTTTTCTTTCCCAGGGAAAATGGAAAAAGGATGTGCCCAGGGGCCCCTGGCCCTGGACAGGGACCTCACTACAAGAAATCCTTATACCGAAGGATGGACCCCACACAAAAGTTGTCCCCACCTCAAACTTGTGCTGCCCTGATCGACCCAAGGGAGCTCTACAAACTGACATCAGGAACCTGGACTGCTGAGTTTTCTTTCCCAGGGAAAATGGAAAAATTATGTGCCCAGGGGCCCCTGGCCCTGACTGCAAAGAATCCTTATATCGAAGGATGGACCCCACACCGAAGTTGTCCCCATCTCAAGCTTGTGCTGCCCTGATAGACCCAAGGGAGCCCTACAAACTGACATCAGGAACCTGGACTGCTGAGTTTTCTTTCCCAGGGAAAATGGCCAAAGGATGTGCATGGGGGACCCTGGCCCTGACTGCAAAGAATCCTTATATCGAAGGACGGACCCCACAACGAAGTTGTCCCGACCTCAAACTTGTGCTGCCCTGATACACCCAAGGGAGCCCTACAAACTGACATCAGGAACCTGGACTGCTGAGTTTTCTTTCCCAGGGAAAATGGAAAAAGGATGTGCACAGGGGCCCCTGGTCCTGGGCTGGGGCCTGACTGCAAAGAATCCTTATATCGAAGGATGGACCCCACACCGAAGTTGTCCCCACCTCAAACTTGTGCTGCCCTGATAGACCCAAGGGAGCCCTACAAACTGACATCAGGAACCGGGACTGCTGAGTTTTCTTTCCCAGGGAAAATGGAAAAAGGATGTGCCCAGGGGCCCCTGGCCCTGACTGCAAAAAATCCTTATATCGAAGGATGGACCCCACACCGAAGTTCTCCCCACCTCAAACTTGTGCTGCCCTGATAGACCCAAGGGAGCTCTACAAATTGACATCAGGAACCTGGACTGCTGAGTTTTCTTTCCCAGGGAAAATGGAAAAAGGATGTGCCCAGGGGCCCCTGGCCCTGACTGCAAAGAATCCTTATATCGAAGGATGGACCCCACACCGAAGTTGTCCCCATCTCAAGCTTGTGCTGCCCTGATAGACCCAAGGGAGCCCTACAAACTGACATCAGGAACCTGGACTGCTGGGTTTTCTTTCCCAGGGAAAATGGCCAAAGGATGTGCCCGGGGGCCCCTGGCCCTGACTGCAAAGAATCCTTATATCGAAGGACGGACCCCACAACGAAGTTGTCCCCACCTCAAACTTGTGCTGCCCTGATACACCCAAGGGAGCCCTACAAACTGACATCAGGAACCTGGACTGCTGAGTTTTCTTTCCCAGGGAAAATGGAAAAAGGATGTGCACAGGGGCCCCTGGTCCTGGGCTGGGGCCTGACTGTAAAGAATCCTTATATCGAAGGATGGACCCCACACCGAAGTTGTCCCCACCTCAAACTTGTGCTGCCCTGATAGACCCAAGGGAGCCCTACAAACTGACATCAGGAACCTGGACTGCTGAGTTTTCTTTCCCAGGGAAAATGGAAAAAGGATGTGCCCAGGGGCCCCTGGACCTGGACAGGGACCTCACTACAAAAAATCCATATATTGAAGGATGGACCCCACACCGAAGTTGTCCCCACCTCAAACTTGTGCTGCCCTGATAGACCCAAGGGAGCTCTACAAACTGACATCAGGAACCTGGACTGCTGAGTTTTCTTTCCCAGGGAAAATGGAAAAAGGATGTGCCCAGGGGCCCCTGGCCCTGACTGCAAAGAATCCTTATATCGAAGGATGGACCCCACACCGAAGTTGTCCCCACCTCAAACTTGTGCTGCCCTGATAGACCCAAGGGAGCCCTACAAACTGACATCAGGAACCTGGACTGCTGAGTTTTCTTTCCCAGGGAAAATGGAAAAAGGATGTGCCCAGGGGCCCCTGGCCCTGACTGCAAAAAATCCTTATATCGAAGGATGGACCCCACACCGAAGTTGTCCCCACCTCAAACTTGTGCTGCCCTGATAGACCCAAGGGAGCCCTACAAACTGACATCAGGAACCTGGACTGCTGAGTTTTCTTTCCCAGGGAAAATGGAAAAAGGATGTGCCCAGGGGCCCCTGGCCCTGGACAGGGACCTCACTGCAAAAAATCCTTATATCGAAGGATGGACCCCACACCGAAGTTGTCCCCACCTCAAACTTGTGCTGCCCTGATAGACCCAAGGGAGCTCTACAAACTGACATCAGGAACCTGGACTGCTGAGTTTTCTTTCCCAGGGAAAATAGAAAAAGGATGTGCCCAGGGGCCCGTGGCCCTGGGCAGGGACCTCACTACAAGAAATCCTTATATCGAAGGATGGACCCCACACCGAAGTTGTCCCCACCTCAAACTTGTGCTGCCCTGATAGACCCAAGGGAGCCCTACAAACTGACATCAGGAACCAGGACTGCTGAGTTTTCTTTCCCAGGGAAAATGGAAAAAGGATGTGCCCAGGGGCCCCTGGCCCTGGACAGGGACCTCACTACAAGAAATCCTTATACCGAAGGATGGACCCCACACAAAAGTTGTCCCCACCTCAAACTTGTGCTGCCCTGATCGACCCAAGGGAGCTCTACAAACTGACATCAGGAACCTGGACTGCTGAGTTTTCTTTCCCAGGGAAAATGGAAAAATTATGTGCCCAGGGGCCCCTGGCCCTGACTGCAAAGAATCCTTATATCGAAGGATGGACCCCACACCGAAGTTGTCCCCATCTCAAGCTTGTGCTGCCCTGATAGACCCAAGGGAGCCCTACAAACTGACATCAGGAACCTGGACTGCTGAGTTTTCTTTCCCAGGGAAAATGGCCAAAGGATGTGCATGGGGGACCCTGGCCCTGACTGCAAAGAATCCTTATATCGAAGGACGGACCCCACAACGAAGTTGTCCCGACCTCAAACTTGTGCTGCCCTGATACACCCAAGGGAGCCCTACAAACTGACATCAGGAACCTGGACTGCTGAGTTTTCTTTCCCAGGGAAAATGGAAAAAGGATGTGCACAGGGGCCCCTGGTCCTGGGCTGGGGCCTGACTGCAAAGAATCCTTATATCGAAGGATGGACCCCACACCGAAGTTGTCCCCACCTCAAACTTGTGCTGCCCTGATAGACCCAAGGGAGCCCTACAAACTGACATCAGGAACCGGGACTGCTGAGTTTTCTTTCCCAGGGAAAATGGAAAAAGGATGTGCCCAGGGGCCCCTGGCCCTGACTGCAAAAAATCCTTATATCGAAGGATGGACCCCACACCGAAGTTCTCCCCACCTCAAACTTGTGCTGCCCTGATAGACCCAAGGGAGCTCTACAAATTGACATCAGGAACCTGGACTGCTGAGTTTTCTTTCCCAGGGAAAATGGAAAAAGGATGTGCCCAGGGGCCCCTGGCCCTGACTGCAAAGAATCCTTATATCGAAGGATGGACCCCACACCGAAGTTGTCCCCATCTCAAGCTTGTGCTGCCCTGATAGACCCAAGGGAGCCCTACAAACTGACATCAGGAACCTGGACTGCTGGGTTTTCTTTCCCAGGGAAAATGGCCAAAGGATGTGCCCGGGGGCCCCTGGCCCTGACTGCAAAGAATCCTTATATCGAAGGACGGACCCCACAACGAAGTTGTCCCGACCTCAAACTTGTGCTGCCCTGATACACCCAAGGGAGCCCTACAAACTGACATCAGGAACCTGGACTGCTGAGTTTTCTTTCCCAGGGAAAATGGAAAAAGGATGTGCACAGGGGCCCCTGGTCCTGGGCTGGGGCCTGACTGTAAAGAATCCTTATATCGAAGGATGGACCCCACACCGAAGTTGTCCCCACCTCAAACTTGTGCTGCCCTGATAGACCCAAGGGAGCCCTACAAACTGACATCAGGAACCTGGACTGCTGAGTTTTCTTTCCCAGGGAAAATGGAAAAAGGATGTGCCCAGGGGCCCCTGGCCCTGACTGCAAAAAATCCTTATATCGAAGGATGGACCCCACACCGAAGTTGTCCCCACCTCAAACTTGTGCTGCCCTGATAGACCCAAGGGAGCCCTACAAACTGACATCAGGAACCTGGACTGCTGAGTTTTCTTTCCCAGGGAAAATGGAAAAAGGATGTGCACAGGGGCCCCTGGACCTGGACAGGGACCTCACTACAAAAAATCCATATATTGAAGGATGGACCCCACACCGAAGTTGTCCCCACCTCAAACTTGTGCTGCCCTGATAGACCCAAGGGAGCTCTACAAACTGACATCAGGAACCTGGACTGCTGAGTTTTCTTTCCCAGGGAAAATGGAAAAAGGATGTGCCCAGGGGCCCCTGGCCCTGACTGCAAAGAATCCTTATATCGAAGGATGGACCCCACACCGAAGTTGTCCCCACCTCAAACTTGTGCTGCCCTGATAGACCCAAGGGAGCCCTACAAACTGACATCAGGAACCTGGACTGCTGAGTTTTCTTTCCCAGGGAAAATGGCCAAAGGATGTGCCCGGGGGCCCCTGGCCCTGACTGCAAAGAATCCTTATATCGAAGGACGGACCCCACAACGAAGTTGTCCCGACCTCAAACTTGTGCTGCCCTGATACACCCAAGGGAGCCCTACAAACTGACATCAGGAACCTGGACTGCTGAGTTTTCTTTCCCAGGGAAAATGGAAAAAGGATGTGCCCAGGGGCCCCTGGCCCTGACTGCAAAAAATCCTTATATCGAAAGATGGACCCCACACCGAAGTTCTCCCCACCTCAAACTTGTGCTGCCCTGATAGACCCAAGGGAGCTCTACAAACTGACATCAGGAACCTGGACTGCTGAGTTTTCTTTCCCAGGGAAAATAGAAAAAGGATGTGCCCAGGGGCCCGTGGCCCTGGGCAGGGACCTCACTACAAGAAATCCTTATATCGAAGGATGGACCCCACACCGAAGTTGTCCCCACCTCAAACTTGTGCTGCCCTGATAGACCCAAGGGAGCCCTACAAACTGACATCAGGAACCAGGACTGCTGAGTTTTCTTTCCCAGGGAAAATGGAAAAAGGATGTGCCCAGGGGCCCCTGGCCCTGGACAGGGACCTCACTACAAGAAATCCTTATACCGAAGGATGGACCCCACACAAAAGTTGTCCCCACCTCAAACTTGTGCTGCCCTGATCGACCCAAGGGAGCTCTACAAACTGACATCAGGAACCTGGACTGCTGAGTTTTCTTTCCCAGGGAAAATGGAAAAATTATGTGCCCAGGGGCCCCTGGCCCTGACTGCAAAGAATCCTTATATCGAAGGATGGACCCCACACCGAAGTTGTCCCCATCTCAAGCTTGTGCTGCCCTGATAGACCCAAGGGAGCCCTACAAACTGACATCAGGAACCTGGACTGCTGAGTTTTCTTTCCCAGGGAAAATGGCCAAAGGATGTGCATGGGGGACCCTGGCCCTGACTGCAAAGAATCCTTATATCGAAGGACGGACCCCACAACGAAGTTGTCCCGACCTCAAACTTGTGCTGCCCTGATACACCCAAGGGAGCCCTACAAACTGACATCAGGAACCTGGACTGCTGAGTTTTCTTTCCCAGGGAAAATGGAAAAAGGATGTGCACAGGGGCCCCTGGTCCTGGGCTGGGGCCTGACTGCAAAGAATCCTTATATCGAAGGATGGACCCCACACCGAAGTTGTCCCCACCTCAAACTTGTGCTGCCCTGATAGACCCAAGGGAGCCCTACAAACTGACATCAGGAACCGGGACTGCTGAGTTTTCTTTCCCAGGGAAAATGGAAAAAGGATGTGCCCAGGGGCCCCTGGCCCTGACTGCAAAAAATCCTTATATCGAAGGATGGACCCCACACCGAAGTTCTCCCCACCTCAAACTTGTGCTGCCCTGATAGACCCAAGGGAGCTCTACAAATTGACATCAGGAACCTGGACTGCTGAGTTTTCTTTCCCAGGGAAAATGGAAAAAGGATGTGCCCAGGGGCCCCTGGCCCTGACTGCAAAGAATCCTTATATCGAAGGATGGACCCCACACCGAAGTTGTCCCCATCTCAAGCTTGTGCTGCCCTGATAGACCCAAGGGAGCCCTACAAACTGACATCAGGAACCTGGACTGCTGGGTTTTCTTTCCCAGGGAAAATGGCCAAAGGATGTGCCCGGGGGCCCCTGGCCCTGACTGCAAAGAATCCTTATATCGAAGGACGGACCCCACAACGAAGTTGTCCCCACCTCAAACTTGTGCTGCCCTGATACACCCAAGGGAGCCCTACAAACTGACATCAGGAACCTGGACTGCTGAGTTTTCTTTCCCAGGGAAAATGGAAAAAGGATGTGCACAGGGGCCCCTGGTCCTGGGCTGGGGCCTGACTGTAAAGAATCCTTATATCGAAGGATGGACCCCACACCGAAGTTGTCCCCACCTCAAACTTGTGCTGCCCTGATAGACCCAAGGGAGCCCTACAAACTGACATCAGGAACCTGGACTGCTGAGTTTTCTTTCCCAGGGAAAATGGAAAAAGGATGTGCACAGGGGCCCCTGGACCTGGACAGGGACCTCACTACAAAAAATCCATATATTGAAGGATGGACCCCACACCGAAGTTGTCCCCACCTCAAACTTGTGCTGCCCTGATAGACCCAAGGGAGCTCTACAAACTGACATCAGGAACCTGGACTGCTGAGTTTTCTTTCCCAGGGAAAATGGAAAAAGGATGTGCCCAGGGGCCCCTGGCCCTGACTGCAAAGAATCCTTATATCGAAGGATGGACCCCACACCGAAGTTGTCCCCACCTCAAACTTGTGCTGCCCTGATAGACCCAAGGGAGCCCTACAAACTGACATCAGGAACCTGGACTGCTGAGTTTTCTTTCCCAGGGAAAATGGCCAAAGGATGTGCCCGGGGGCCCCTGGCCCTGACTGCAAAGAATCCTTATATCGAAGGACGGACCCCACAACGAAGTTGTCCCGACCTCAAACTTGTGCTGCCCTGATACACCCAAGGGAGCCCTACAAACTGACATCAGGAACCTGGACTGCTGAGTTTTCTTTCCCAGGGAAAATGGAAAAAGGATGTGCCCAGGGGCCCCTGGCCCTGACTGCAAAACATCCTTATATCGAAGGATGGACCCCACACCGAAGTTCTCCCCACCTCAAACTTGTGCTGCCCTGATAGACCCAAGGGAGCCCTACAAACTGACATCAGGAACCTGGACTGCTGAGTTTTCTTTCCCAGGGAAAATGGAAAAAGGATGTGCACAGGGGCCCCTGGACCTGGACAGGGGCCTCACTACAAAAAATCCATATATTGAAGGATGGACCCCACACCGAAGTTGTCCCCACCTCAAACTTGTGCTGCCCTGATAGACCCAAGGGAGCTCTACAAACTGACATCAGGAACCTGGTCTGCTGAGTTTTCTTTCCCAGGGAAAATGGAAAAAGGATGTGCCCAGGGGCCCCTGGCCCTGACTGCAAAGAATCCTTATATCGAAGGATGGACCCCACACCGAAGTTGTCCCCACCTCAAACTTGTGCTGCCCTGATAGACCCAAGGGAGCCCTACAAACTGACATCAGGAACCTGGACTGCTGAGTTTTCTTTCCCAGGGAAAATGGAAAAAGGATGTGCCCAGGGGCCCCTGGCCCTGGACAGGGACCTCACTGCAAAAAATCCTTATATCGAAGGATGGACCCCACACCGAAGTTGTCCCCACCTCAAACTTGTGCTGCCCTGATACACCCAAGGGAGCCCTACAAACTGACATCAGGAACCTGGACTGCTGAGTTTTCTTTCCCAGGGAAAATGGAAAAAGGATGTGCCCAGGGGCCCCTGGCCCTGGACAGGGAACTAACTACAAGAAATCCTTATACCGAAGGATGGACCCCACACAAAAGTTGTTGCAACCTCAAACTTGTGCTGCCCTGATAGACCCAAGGGAGCCCTACAAACTGACATCAGGAACCTGGACTGCTGAATTTTCTTTCCCAGGGAAAATGGAAAAAGGATGTGCCCAGGGGCCCCTGGCCTTGACTGCAAAAAATCATTATATCGAAGGATGGACCCCACACCGAAGTTGTCCCCACCTCAAACTTGTGCTGCCCTGATAGACCCAAGGGAGCTCTACAAACTGACATCAGGAACCTGGACTGCTGAGTTTTCTTTCCCAGGGAAAATGGAAAAAGGATGTGCCCAGGGGCCCCTGCCCCTGACTGCAAAAAATCTTTATATCGAAGGATACACCCCACACCGAAGTTGTCCCCACCTCAAACTTGTGCTGCCCTGATAGACCCAAGGGAGCCCTACAAACTGACATCAGGAACCTGGACTGCTGAGTTTTCTTTCCCAGGGAAAATGGAAAAAGGATGTGCCCAGGGGCCCCTGGCCCTGACTGCAAAAAATCCTTATATCGAAGGATGGACCCCACACCGAAGTTGTCCCCACCTCAAACTTGTGCTGCCCTGATAGACCCAAGGGAGCTCTACAAACTGACATCAGGAACCGGGACTGCTGAGTTTTCTTTCCCAGGGAAAATGGCCAGAGGTTGTACCCGGGGGCCCCTGGCCCTGACTGCAAAGAATCCTTATATCGAAGGACGGACCCCACAACGAAGTTGTCCCCACCTCAAACTTGTGCTGCCCTGATAGACCCAAGGGAGCCCTACAAACTGACATCAGGAACCTGGACTGCTGAGTTTTCTTTCCCAGGGAAAATGGAAAAAGGATGTGCACCGGGGCCCCTGGCCCTGGGCTGGGGCCTGACTGCAAAGAATCCTTATATCGAAGGATGGACCCCACACCGAAGTTGTCCCCACCTCAAACTTGTGCTGCCCTGATACATCCAAGGGAGCTCTACAAACTGACACCAGGAACCTGTACTGCTGAGTTTTCTTTCCCAGGGAAAATGGAAAAAGGATGTGCCCAGGGGCCCCTGGCCCTGACTGCAAAGAATCCTTATATCGAAGGATGGACCCCACACCGAAGTTGTCCCCACCTCAAACTTGTGCTGCCCTGATAGACCCAAGGGAGCCCTACAAACTGACATCAGGAACCTGGACTGCTGAGTTTTCTTTCCCAGGGAAAATGGAAAAAGGATGTGCCCAGGGGCCCCTGGACTTGGCTGGGCCCTGACTGCAAAAAATCCTTATATCAAAGGATGGACCCCACACCAAAGTTGTCCCCATCTCAAACTTGTGCTGCCCTGATAGACCCAAGGGAGCCCTACAAACTGACATCAGGAACCTGGACTGCTGAGTTTTCTTTCCCAGGGAAAATGGCCAAAGGATGTGGCCGGGGGCCCCTGGCCCTGACTGCAAAGAATCCTTATATCGAAGGACGGACCCCACAACGAAGTTGTCCCCACCTCAAACTTGTGCTGCCCTGATACACCCAAGGGAGCCCTACAAACTGACATCAGGAACCTGGACTGCTGAGTTTTCTTTCCCAGGGAAAATGGAAAAAGGATGTGCAAAGGGGCCCCTGGTCCTGGGCTGGGGCCTGACTGCAAAGAATCCTTATATCGAAGGATGGACCCCACACCGAAGTTGTCCCCACCTCAAACTTGTGCTGCCCTGATAGACCCAAGGGAGCCCTACAAACTGACATCAGGAACCGGGACTGCTGAGTTTTCTTTCCCAGGGAAAATGGAAAAAGGATGTGCCCAGGGGCCCCTGGCCCTGACTGCAAAAAATCCTTATATCGAAGGATGGACCCCACACCGAAGTTCTCCCCACCTCAAACTTGTGCTGCCCTGATAGACCCAAGGGAGCCCTACAAACTGACATCAGGAACCTGGACTGCTGAGTTTTCTTTCCCAGGGAAAATGGAAAAAGGATGTGCACAGGGGCCCCTGGACC
The DNA here is from genome assembly GCF_050655825.1 of Lonchura striata. NCBI lineage: Eukaryota > Metazoa > Chordata > Aves > Passeriformes > Estrildidae > Lonchura > Lonchura striata. Next base: position 15,231,923 of record NC_140711.1, on the reverse strand, counting down.
TGGACAGGGACCTCACTACAAAAAATCCATATATCGAAGGACGGACCCCACAACGAAGTTGTCCCCACCTCAAACTTGTGCTGCCCTGATAGACCCAAGGGAGCTCTACAAACTGACATCAGCAACCTGGACTGCTGAGTTTTCTTTCCCAGGGAAAATGGAAAAAGGATGTGCCCAGGGGCCCCTGGCCCTGACTGCAAAGAATCCTTATATCGAAGGATGGACCCCACACCGAAGTTGTCCCCACCTCAAACTTGTGCTGCCCTGATAGACCCAAGGGAGCCCTACAAACTGACATCAAGAACCTGGACTGCTGAGTTTTCTTTCCCAGGGAAAATGGAAAAAGGATGTGCCCAGGGGGCCCTGGCCCTGGACAGGACCCTCACAGCAAAAAATCCTTATATCGAAGGATGGACCCCACACCGAAGTTGTCCCCACCTCAAACTTGTGCTGCCCTGATAGACCCAAGGGAGCCCTACAAACTGACATCAGGAACCTGGACTGCTGAGTTTTCTTTCCCAGGGAAAATGGATAAAGGATGTGCACAGGGGCCCCTGGCGCTGGACCGGGACCTCACTACAAGAAATCCTTATATCAAAGGATGGACCCCACACCGAAGATGTCCCCACCTCAAACTTGTGCTGCCCTGATAGACCCAAGGGAGCCCTACAAACTGACATCAGGAACCTGGACTGCTGAGTTTTCTTTCCCAGGGAAAATGGAAAAAGGATGTGCACAGGGGCCCCTGCCCCTGACTGCAAAAAATCCTTATATCGAAGCATGGACCCCACACCGAAGTTGTCCCCACCTCAAACTTGTGCTGCCCTGATAGACCCAAGGGAGCCCTACAAACTGACATCAGGAACCTGGACTGCTGAGTTTTCTTTCCCAGGGAAAATGGAAAAAGGATGTGCCCAGGGGCCCCTGGCCCTGACTGCAAAAACCTCACTACAAGAAATCCTTATATCGAAGGATGGACCCCACACCGAAGTTGTTGAAACCTCAAACTTGTGCTGCCCTGATAGACCCAAGGGAGCCCTACAAACTGACATCAGGAACCTGGACTGCTGAGTTTTCTTTCCCAGGGAAAATGGAAAAAGGATGTGCCCAGGGGCCCCTGGCCCTGGACAGAGACCTCACTGCAAAAAATCCTTATATCGAAGGATGGACCCCACACCGAAGTTGTCCCCACCTCAAACTTGTGCTGCCCTGATAGACCCAAGGGAGCTCTACAAACTGACATCAGGAACCTGGACTGCTGAGTTTTCTTTCCCAGGGAAAATGGAAAAAGGATGTGCCCAAGGGCCCCTGGCCCTGACTGCAAAGAATCCTTATATCGAAGGATGGACCCCACACCGAAGTTGTCCCCACCTCAAACTTGTGCTGCCCTGATAGACCCAAGGGAGCCCTACAAACTGACATCAGGAACCGGGACTGCTGAGTTTTCTTTCCCAGGGAAAATGGCCAGAGGTTGTACCCGGGGGCCCCTGGCCCTGACTGCAAAGAATCCTTATATCGAAGGACGGACCCCACAACGAAGTTGTCCCCACCTCAAACTTGTGCTGCCCTGATAGACCCAAGGGAGCCCTACAAACTGACATCAGGAACCTGGACTGCTGAGTTTTCTTTCCCAGGGAAAATGGAAAAAGGATGTGCACCGGGGCCCCTGGCCCTGGGCTGGGGCCTGACTGCAAAGAATCCTTATATCGAAGGATGGACCCCACACCGAAGTTGTCCCCACCTCAAACTTGTGCTGCCCTGATACATCCAAGGGAGCTCTACAAACTGACACCAGGAACCTGTACTGCTGAGTTTTCTTTCCCAGGGAAAATGGAAAAAGGATGTGCCCAGGGGCCCCTGGCCCTGACTGCAAAGAATCCTTATATCGAAGGATGGACCCCACACCGAAGTTGTCCCCACCTCAAACTTGTGCTGCCCTGATAGACCCAAGGGAGCCCTACAAACTGACATCAGGAACCTGGACTGCTGAGTTTTCTTTCCCAGGGAAAATGGAAAAAGGATGTGCCCAGGGGCCCCTGGACTTGGCTGGGCCCTGACTGCAAAAAATCCTTATATCAAAGGATGGACCCCACACCAAAGTTGTCCCCATCTCAAACTTGTGCTGCCCTGATAGACCCAAGGGAGCCCTACAAACTGACATCAGGAACCTGGACTGCTGAGTTTTCTTTCCCAGGGAAAATGGCCAAAGGATGTGGCCGGGGGCCCCTGGCCCTGACTGCAAAGAATCCTTATATCGAAGGACGGACCCCACAACGAAGTTGTCCCCACCTCAAACTTGTGCTGCCCTGATAGACCCAAGGGAGCCCTACAAACTGACATCAGGAACCTGGACTGCTGAGTTTTCTTTCCCAGGGAAAATGGAAAAAGGATGTGCAAAGGGGCCCCTGGTCCTGGGCTGGGGCCTGACTGCAAAGAATCCTTATATCGAAGGATGGACCCCACACCGAAGTTGTCCCCACCTCAAACTTGTGCTGCCCTGATAGACCCAAGGGAGCCCTACAAACTGACATCAGGAACCGGGACTGCTGAGTTTTCTTTCCCAGGGAAAATGGAAAAAGGATGTGCCCAGGGGCCCCTGGCCCTGACTGCAAAAAATCCTTATATCGAAGGATGGACCCCACACCGAAGTTCTCCCCACCTCAAACTTGTGCTGCCCTGATAGACCCAAGGGAGCCCTACAAACTGACATCAGGAACCTGGACTGCTGAGTTTTCTTTCCCAGGGAAAATGGAAAAAGGATGTGCACAGGGGCCCCTGGACCTGGACAGGGACCTCACTACAAAAAATCCATATATCGAAGGACGGACCCCACAACGAAGTTGTCCCCACCTCAAACTTGTGCTGCCCTGATAGACCCAAGGGAGCTCTACAAACTGACATCAGCAACCTGGACTGCTGAGTTTTCTTTCCCAGGGAAAATGGAAAAAGGATGTGCCCAGGGGCCCCTGGCCCTGACTGCAAAGAATCCTTATATCGAAGGATGGACCCCACACCGAAGTTGTCCCCACCTCAAACTTGTGCTGCCCTGATAGACCCAAGGGAGCCCTACAAACTGACATCAAGAACCTGGACTGCTGAGTTTTCTTTCCCAGGGAAAATGGAAAAAGGATGTGCCCAGGGGGCCCTGGCCCTGGACAGGGCCCTCACAGCAAAAAATCCTTATATCGAAGGATGGACCCCACACCGAAGTTGTCCCCACCTCAAACTTGTGCTGCCCTGATAGACCCAAGGGAGCCCTACAAACTGACATCAGGAACCTGGACTGCTGAGTTTTCTTTCCCAGGGAAAATGGATAAAGGATGTGCACAGGGGCCCCTGGCGCTGGACCGGGACCTCACTACAAGAAATCCTTATATCAAAGGATGGACCCCACACCGAAGATGTCCCCACCTCAAACTTGTGCTGCCCTGATAGACCCAAGGGAGCCCTACAAACTGACATCAGGAACCTGGACTGCTGAGTTTTCTTTCCCAGGGAAAATGGAAAAAGGATGTGCACAGGGGCCCCTGCCCCTGACTGCAAAAAATCCTTATATCGAAGCATGGACCCCACACCGAAGTTGTCCCCACCTCAAACTTGTGCTGCCCTGATAGACCCAAGGGAGCCCTACAAACTGACATCAGGAACCTGGACTGCTGAGTTTTCTTTCCCAGGGAAAATGGAAAAAGGATGTGCCCAGGGGCCCCTGGCCCTGACTGCAAAAACCTCACTACAAGAAATCCTTATATCGAAGGATGGACCCCACACCGAAGTTGTTGAAACCTCAAACTTGTGCTGCCCTGATAGACCCAAGGGAGCCCTACAAACTGACATCAGGAACCTGGACTGCTGAGTTTTCTTTCCCAGGGAAAATGGAAAAAGGATGTGCCCAGGGGCCCCTGGCCCTGGACAGAGACCTCACTGCAAAAAATCCTTATATCGAAGGATGGACCCCACACCGAAGTTGTCCCCACCTCAAACTTGTGCTGCCCTGATAGACCCAAGGGAGCTCTACAAACTGACATCAGGAACCTGGACTGCTGAGTTTTCTTTCCCAGGGAAAATGGAAAAAGGATGTGCCCAAGGGCCCCTGGCCCTGACTGCAAAGAATCCTTATATCGAAGGATGGACCCCACACCGAAGTTGTCCCCACCTCAAACTTGTGCTGCCCTGATAGACCCAAGGGAGCCCTACAAACTGACATCAGGAACCGGGACTGCTGAGTTTTCTTTCCCAGGGAAAATGGCCAGAGGTTGTACCCGGGGGCCCCTGGCCCTGACTGCAAAGAATCCTTATATCGAAGGACGGACCCCACAACGAAGTTGTCCCCACCTCAAACTTGTGCTGCCCTGATAGACCCAAGGGAGCCCTACAAACTGACATCAGGAACCTGGACTGCTGAGTTTTCTTTCCCAGGGAAAATGGAAAAAGGATGTGCACAGGGGCCCCTGGCCCTGGGCTGGGGCCTGACTGCAAAGAATCCTTATATCGAAGGATGGACCCCACACCGAAGTTGTCCCCACCTCAAACTTGTGCTGCCCTGATACATCCAAGGAAGCCCTACAAACTGACATCAGGAACCGGGACTGCTGAGTTTTCTTTCCCAGGGAAAATGGAAAAAGGATGTGCCCAGGGGCCCCTGGCCCTGACTGCAAAAAATCCTTATATCGAAGGATGGACCCCACACCGAAGTTGTCCCCACCTCAAACTTGTGCTGCCCTGATAGACCCAAGGGAGCCCTACAAACTGACATCAGGAACCTGGACTGCTGAGTTTTCTTTCCCAGGGAAAATGGAAAAAGGATGTGCCCAGGGGCCCCTGGCCCTGGACAGGGGCCTCACTACAAAAAATCCTTATATCGAACGATGGACCCCACACCGAAGTTGTTGAAACGTCAAACTTGTGCTACCCTGACAGACCCAAGGGAGCCCTAAAAACTGACATCAGGAACCTGGACTGCTGAGTTTTCTTTCTCAGGGAAAATGGAAAAAGGATGTGCCCAGGGGCCCCTGGCCCTGACTGCAAAGAATCCTTATATCGAAGGATGGACCCCACACCGAAGTTGTCCCCACCTCAAACTTGTGCTGCCCTGATACACCCAAGGGAGCCCTACAAACTGACATCAGGAACCGGGACTGCTGAGTTTTCTTTCCCAGGGAAAATGGAAAAAGGATGTGCTCAGGGGCCCCTGGCCCTGGGCTGGGGCCTGACTGCAAAGAATCCTTATATCGAAGGATGGACCCCACACCGAAGTTGTCCCCACCTCAAACTTGTGCTGCCCTGATAGACCCAAGGGAGCTCTACAAACTGACATCAGGAACCTGGACTGCTGAGTTTTCTTTCCCAGGGAAAATGGAAAAAGGATGTGCCCAGGGGCCCCTGGCCCTGACTGCAAAAAATCCTTATATCGAAGGATGGACCCCACACCGAAGTTGTCCCCACCTCAAACTTGTGCTGCCCTGATAGACCCAAGGGAGCCCTACAAACTGACATCAGGAACCTGGACTGCTGAGTTTTCTTTCCCAGGGAAAATGGAAAAAGGATGTGCCCAGGGGCCCCTGGACTTGGCTGGGCCCTGACTGCAAAAAATCCTTATATCAAAGGATGGACCCCACACCAAAGTTGTCCCCATCTCAAACTTGTGCTGCCCTGATAGACCCAAGGGAGCCCTACAAACTGACATCAGGAACCTGGACTGCTGAGTTTTCTTTCCCAGGGAAAATGGCCAAAGGATGTGGCCGGGGGCCCCTGGCCCTGACTGCAAAGAATCCTTATATCGAAGGACGGACCCCACAACGAAGTTGTCCCCACCTCAAACTTGTGCTGCCCTGATACACCCAAGGGAGCTCTACAAACTGACATCAGGAACCGGGACTGCTGAGTTTTCTTTCCCAGGGAAAATGGAAAAAGGATGTGCCCAGGGGCCCCTGGCCCTGACTGCAAAAAATCCTTATATCGAAGGATGGACCCCACACCGAAGTTCTCCCCACCTCAAACCTGTGCTGCCCTGATAGACCCAAGGGAGCCCTACAAACTGACATCAGGAACCTGGACTGCTGAGTTTTCTTTCCCAGGGAAAATGGAAAAAGGATGTGCCCAGGGGCCCCTGGCCCTGGACAGGGGCCTCACCACAAAAAATCCTTATATCGAACGATGGACCCCACACCGAAGTTGTTGAATCGTCAAACTTGTGCTACCCTGACAGACCCAAGGGAGCCCTAAAAACTGACATCAGGAACCTGGACTGCTGAGTTTTCTTTCCCAGGGAAAATGGAAAAAGGATGTGCCCAGGGGCCCCTGGCCCTGACTGCAAAAAATCCTTATATCGAAGGATGGACCCCACACCGAAGTTGTCCCCACCTCAAACTTGTGCTGCCCTGATACACCCAAGGGAGCCCTACAAACTGACATCAGGAACCGGGACTGCTGAGTTTTCTTTCCCAGGGAAAATGGAAAAAGGATGTGCTCAGGGGCCCCTGGCCCTGGACAGGGGCCTCACTGCAAAAAATCATTATATCGAAGGATGGACCCCACACCAAAGTTGTCCCCACCTCAAACTTGTGCTGCCCTGATAGACCCAAGGGAGCCCTACAAACTGACATCAGGAACCTGGACTGCTGAGTTTTCTTTCCCAGGGAAAATGGCCAAAGGATGTGCCCGGGGGCCCCTGGCCCTGACTGCAAAGAATCCTTATATCGAAGGACGGACCCCACAACGAAGTTGTCCCCACCTCAAACTTGTGCTGCCCTGATAGACCCAAGGGAGCCCTACAAACTGACATCAGGAACCTGGACTGCTGAGTTTTCTTTCCCAGGGAAAATGGAAAAGGGATGTGCACAGGGGCCCCTGGTCCTGGGCTGGGGCCTGACTGCAAAGAATCCTTATATCGAAGGATGGACCCCACACCGAAGTTGTCCCCACCTCAAACTTGTGCTGCCCTGATAGACCCAAGGGAGCCCTACAAACTGACATCAGGAACCTGGACTGCTGAGTTTTCTTTCCCAGGGAAAATGGAAAAAGGATGTGCAAAGCGGCCCCTGGTCCTGGGCTGGGGCCTGACTGCAAAGAATCCTTATATAGAAGGATGGACCCCAGACCGAAGTTATCCCCACCTCAAACTTGTGCTGCCCTGATAGACCCAAGGGAGCCCTACAAACTGACATCAGGAACCGGGACTGCTGAGTTTTCTTTCCCAGTGAAAATGGAAAAAGGATGTGCCCAGGGGCCCCTGGCCCTGACTGAAAAAAATCCTTATATCGAAGGATGGACCCCACACCGAAGTTCTCCCCACCTCAAACTTGTGCTGCCCTGATAGACCCAAGGGAGCCCTACAAACTGACATCAGGAACCTGGACTGCTGAGTTTTCTTTCCCAGGGAAAATGGAAAAAGGATGTGCCCAGGGGCCCCTGGACTTGGCTGGGCCCTGACTGCAAAAAATCCTTATATCGAAGGATGGACCCCACACCAAAGTTGTCCCCATCTCAAACTTGTGCTGCCCTGATAGACCCAAGGGAGCCCTACAAACTGACATCAGGAACCTGGACTGCTGAGTTTTCTTTCCCAGGGAAAATGGCCAAAGGATGTGCCCGGGGGCCCCTGGCCCTGACTGCAAAGAATCCATATATCGAAGGACGGACCCCACACCGAAGTTGTCCCCACCTCAAACTTGTGCTGCCCTGATAGACCCAAGGGAGCCCTACAAACTGACATCAGGAACCTGGACTGCTGAGTTTTCTTTCCCAGGGAAAATGGAAAAAGGATGTGCACAGGGGCCCCTGCCCCTGACTGCAAAAAATCCTTATATCGAAGGATGGACCCCACACCGAAGTTGTCCCCACCTCAAACTTGTGCTGCCCTGATAGACCCAAGGGAGCCCTACAAACTGACATCAGGAACCTGGACTGCTGAGTTTTCTTTCCCAGGGAAAATGGAAAAAGGATGTGCCCAGGGGCCCCTGGCCCTGACTGCAAAAACCTCACTACAAGAAATCCTTATATCGAAGGATGGACCCCACACCGAAGTTGTTGAAACCTCAAACTTGTGCTGCCCTGATAGACCCAAGAGAGCCCTACAAACTGACATCAGGAACCTGGACTGCTGAGTTTTCTTTCCCAGGGAAAATGGAAAAAGGATGTGCCCAGGGGCCCCTGGCCCTGGACAGAGACCTCACTGCAAAAAATCCTTATATTGAAGGATGGACCCCACACCGAAGTTGTCCCCACCTCAAACTTGTGCTGCCCTGATAGACCCAAGGGAGCTCTACAAACTGACATCAGGAACCTGGACTGCTGAGTTTTCTTTCCCAGGGAAAATGGAAAAAGGATGTGCCCAAGGGCCCCTGGCACTGACTGCAAAGAATCCTTATATCGAAGGATGGACCCCACAACGAAGTTGTCCCCATCTCAAACTTGTGCTGCCCTGATAGACCCAAGGGAGCCCTACAAACTGACATCAGGAACCTGGACTGCTGAGTTTTCTTTCCCAGGGAAAATGGCCAAAGGATGTGCCCGGGGGCCCCTGGCCCTGACTGCAAAGAATCCTTATATCGAAGGACGGACCCCACAACGAAGTTGTCCCCACCTCAAACTTGTGCTGCCCTGATAGACCCAAGGGAGCCCTACAAACTGACATCAGGAACCTGGACTGCTGAGTTTTCTTTCCCAGGGAAAATGGAAAAGGTATGTGCACAGGGGCCCCTGGTCCTGGGCTGGGGCCTGACTGCAAAGAATCCTTATATCGAAGGATGGACCCCACACCGAAGTTGTCCCCACCTCAAACTTGTGCTGCCCTGATAGACCCAAGGGAGCCCTACAAACTGACATCAGGAACCTGGACTGCTGAGTTTTCTTTCCCAGGGAAAATGGAAAAAGGATGTGCAAAGGGGCCCCTGGTCCTGGGCTGGGGCCTGACTGCAAAGAATCCTTATATCGAAGGATGGACCCCAGACCGAAGTTATCCCCACCTCAAACTTGTGCTGCCCTGATAGACCCAAGGGAGCCCTACAAACTGACATCAGGAACCGGGACTGCTGAGTTTTCTTTCCCAGTGAAAATGGAAAAAGGATGTGCCCAGGGGCCCCTGGCCCTGACTGCAAAAAATCCTTATATCGAAGGATGGACCCCACACCGAAGTTCTCCCCACCTCAAACTTGTGCTGCCCTGATAGACCCAAGGGAGCCCTACAAACTGACATCAGGAACCTGGACTGCTGAGTTTTCTTTCCCAGGGAAAATGGAAAAAGGATGTGCACAGGGGCCCCTGGACCTGGACAGGGACCTCACTACAAAAAATCCATATATCGAAGGACGGACCCCACAACGAAGTTGTCCCCACCTCAAACTTGTGCTGCCCTGATAGACCCAAGGGAGCTCTACAAACTGACATCACCAACCTGGACTGCTGAGTTTTCTTTCCCAGGGAAAATGGAAAAAGGATGTGCCCAGGGGCCCCTGGCCCTGGACAGGGACCTCACAGCAAAAAATCCTTATATCGAAGGATGGACCCCACACCGAAGTTGTCCCCACCTCAAACTTGTGCTGCCCTGATAGACCCAAGGGAGCCCTACAAACTGACATCAGGAACCTGGACTGCTGAGTTTTCTTTCCCAGGGAAAATGGATAAAGGATGTGCACAGGGGCCCCTGGCGCTGGACCGGGACCTCACTACAAGAAATCCTTATATCAAAGGATGGACCCCACACCGAAGTTGTCCCCACCTCAAACTTGTGCTGCCCTGATAGACCCAAGGGAGCCCTACAAACTGACATCAGGAACCTGGACTGCTGAGTTTTCTTTCCCAGGGAAAATGGAAAAAGGATGTGCCCAGGGGCCCCTGCCCCTGACTGCAAAAAATCCTTATATCGAAGGATGGACCCCAGACCGAAGTTGTCCCCACCTCAAACTTGTGCTGCCCTGATAGACCCAAGGGAGCCCTACAAACTGACATCAGGAACCTGGACTGCTGAGTTTTCTTTCCCAGGGAAAATGGAAAAAGGATGTGCCCAGGGGCCCCTGGCCCTGACTGCAAAAACCTCACTACAAGAAATCCTTATATCGAAGGATGGACCCCACACCGAAGTTGTTGAAACCTCAAACTTGTGCTGCCCTGATAGACCCAAGGGAGCCCTACAAACTGACATCAGGAACCTGGACTGCTGAGTTTTCTTTCCCAGGGAAAATGGAAAAAGGATGTGCCCAGGGGCCCCTGGCCCTGGACAGAGACCTCACTGCAAAAAATCCTTATATCGAAGGATGGACCCCACACCGAAGTTGTCCCCACCTCAAACTTGTGCTGCCCTGATAGACCCAAGGGAGCCCTACAAACTGACATCAGGAACCGGGACTGCTGAGTTTTCTTTTCCAGGGAAAATGGCCAAAGGTTGTACCCGGGGGCCCCTGGCCCTGACTGCAAAGAATCCTTATATCGAAGGACGGACCCCACAACGAAGTTGTCCCCACCTCAAACTTGTGCTGCCCTGATAGACCCAAGGGAGCCCTACAAACTGACATCAGGAACCTGGACTGCTGAGTTTTCTTTCCCAGGGAAAATGGAAAAAGGATGTGCACAGGGGCCCCTGGCCCTGGGCTGGGGCCTGACTGCAAAGAATCCTTATATCGAACGATGGACCCCACACCGAAGTTGTTGAAACGTCAAACTTGTGCTACCCTGACAGACCCAAGGGAGCCCTAAAAACTGACATCAGGATCCTGGACTGCTGAGTTTTCTTTCCCAGGGAAAATGGAAAAAGGATGTGCCCAGGGGCCCCTGGCCCTGACTGCAAAAAATCCTTATATCGAAGGATGGACCCCACACCGAAGTTGTCCCCACCTCAAACTTGTGCTGCCCTGATACACCCAAGGGAGCCCTACAAACTGACATCAGGAACCGGGACTGCTGAGTTTTCTTTCCCAGGGAAAATGGAAAAAGGATGTGCTCAGGGGCCCCTGGCCCTGGACAGGGGCCTCACTGCAAAAAACCATTATATCGAAGGATGGACCCCACACCGAAGTTGTCCCCATCTCAAACTTGTGCTGCCCTGATAGACCCAAGGGAGCCCTACAAACTGACATCAGGAACCTGGACTGCTGAGTTTTCTTTCCCAGGGAAAATGGCCAAAGGATGTGCCCGGGGGCCCCTGGCCCTGACTGCAAAGAATCCTTATATCGAAGGACGGACCCCACAACGAAGTTGTCCCCACCTCAAACTTGTGCTGCCCTGATAGACCCAAGGGAGCCCTACAAACTGACATCAGGAACCGGGACTGCTGAGTTTTCTTTCCCAGGGAAAATGGAAAAGGGATGTGCACAGGGGCCCCTGGTCCTGGGCTGGGGCCTGACTGCAAAGAATCCTTATATCGAAGGATGGACCCCACACCGAAGTTGTCCCCACCTCAAACTTGTGCTGCCCTGATAGACCCAAGGGAGCCCTACAAACTGACATCAGGAACCTGGACTGCTGAGTTTTCTTTCCCAGGGAAAATGGAAAAAGGATGTGCCCAGGGGCCCCTGGCCCTGACTGCAAAAAATCTTTATATCGAAGGATGGACCCCACACCGAAGTTCTACCCAGCTGAAACTTGTGCTGCCCTGATAGACCCAAGGGAGCCCTACAAACTGACATCAGGAACCTGGACTGCTGAGTTTTCTTTCCCAGGGAAAATGGAAAAAGGATGTGCACAGGGGCCCCTGAACCTGGACAGGGACCTCACGACAAAAAATCCATATATCGAAGGACGGACCCCACAACGAAGTTGTCCCCACCTCAAACTTGTGCTGCCCTGATACACCCAAGGGAGCCCTACAAACTGACATCAGGAACCTGGACTGCTGAGTTTTCTTTCCCAGGGAAAATGGAAAAAGGATGTGCCCAGGGGCCCCTGGCCCTGGACAGGGACCTCACTGCAAAAAATCCTTATATCGAAGGATGGACCCCACACCGAAGTTCTCCCCACCTCAAACTTGTGCTGCCCTGATAGACCCAAGGGAGCCCTACAAACTGACATCAGGAACCTGGACTGCTGAGTTTTCTTTCCCAGGGAAAATGGATAAAGGATGTGCACAGGGGCCCCTGGCGCTGGACCGGGACCTCACTACAAGAAACCCTTATATCAAAGGATGGACCCCACACCGAAGTTGTCCCCACCTCAAACTTGTGCTGCCCTGATACACCCAAGGGAGCCCTACAAACTGACATCAGGAACCTGGACTGCTGAGTTTTCTTTCCCAGGGAAAATGGAAAAAGGATGTGCACAGGGGCCCCTGGCCCTGACTGCAAAAAATCCTTATATCGAAGGATGGACCCCAGACCGAAGTTATCCCCACCTCAAACTTGTGCTGCCCTGATAGACCCAAGGGAGCCCTACAAACTGACATCAGGAACCGGGACTGCTGAGTTTTCTTTCCCAGGGAAAATGGAAAAAGGATGTGCACAGGGGCCCCTGGCCCTGACTGCAAAAAATCCTTATATCGAAGGATGGACCCCACACCGAAGTTATCCCCACCTCAAACTTGTGCTGCCCTGATAGACCCAAGGGAGCCCTACAAACTGACATCAGGAACCTGGACTGCTGAGTTTTCTTTCCCAGGGAAAATGGAAAAAGGATGTGCACAGGGACCCCTGGCCCTGGGCTGGGGCCTGACTGCAAAGAATCCTTATATCGAAGGATGGACCCCAGACCGAAGTTATCCCCACCTCGAACTTGTGCTGCCCTGATAGACCCAAGGGAGCTCTACAAACTGACATCAGGAACCGGGACTGCTGAGTTTTCTTTCCCAGTGAAAATGGAAAAAGGATGTGCCCAGGGGCCCCTGGCCCTGACTGCAAAAAATCCTTATATCGAAGGATGGACCCCACACCGAAGTTCTCCCCACCTCAAACTTGTGCTGCCCTGATAGACCCAAGGGAGCCCTACAAACTGACATCAGGAACCTGGACTGCTGAGTTTTCTTTCCCAGGGAAAATGGAAAAAGGATGTGCACAGGGGCCCCTGGACCTGGACAGGGACCTCACTACAAAAAATCCATATATCGAAGGACGGACCCCACAACGAAGTTGTCCCCACCTCAAACTTGTGCTGCCCTGATAGACCCAAGGGAGCTCTACAAACTGACATCACCAACCTGGACTGCTGAGTTTTCTTTCCCAGGGAAAATGGAAAAAGGATGTGCCCAGGGGCCCCTGGCCCTGGACAGGGACCTCACAGCAAAAAATCCTTATATCGAAGGATGGACCCCAGACCGAAGTTGTCCCCACCTCAAACTTGTGCTGCCCTGATAGACCCAAGGGAGCCCTACAAACTGACATCAGGAACCTGGACTGCTGAGTTTTCTTTCCCAGGGAAAATGGATAAAGGATGTGCACAGGGGCCCCTGGCGCTGGACCGGGACCTCACTACAAGAAATCCTTATATCAAAGGATGGACCCCACACCGAAGTTGTCCCCACCTCAAACTTGTGCTGCCCTGATAGACCCAAGGGAGCCCTACAAACTGACATCAGGAACCTGGACTGCTGAGTTTTCTTTCCCAGGGAAAATGGAAAAAGGATGTGCCCAGGGGCCCCTGCCCCTGACTGCAAAAAATCCTTATATCGAAGGATGGACCCCAGACCGAAGTTGTCCCCACCTCAAACTTGTGCTGCCCTGATAGACCCAAGGGAGCCCTACAAACTGACATCAGGAACCTGGACTGCTGAGTTTTCTTTCCCAGGGAAAATGGAAAAAGGATGTGCCCAGGGGCCCCTGGCCCTGACTGCAAAAACCTCACTACAAGAAATCCTTATATCGAAGGATGGACCCCACACCGAAGTTGTTGAAACCTCAAACTTGTGCTGCCCTGATAGACCCAAGGGAGCCCTACAAACTGACATCAGGAACCTGGACTGCTGAGTTTTCTTTCCCAGGGAAAATGGAAAAAGGATGTGCCCAGGGGCCCCTGGCCCTGGACAGAGACCTCACTGCAAAAAATCCTTATATCGAAGGATGGACCCCACACCGAAGTTGTCCCCACCTCAAACTTGTGCTGCCCTGATAGACCCAAGGGAGCCCTACAAACTGACATCAGGAACCGGGACTGCTGAGTTTTCTTTCCCAGGGAAAATGGCCAAAGGTTGTACCCGGGGGCCCCTGGCCCTGACTGCAAAGAATCCTTATATCGAAGGACGGACCCCACAACGAAGTTGTCCCCACCTCAAACTTGTGCTGCCCTGATAGACCCAAGGGAGCCCTACAAACTGACATCAGGAACCTGGACTGCTGAGTTTTCTTTCCCAGGGAAAATGGAAAAAGGATGTGCACAGGGGCCCCTGGCCCTGGGCTGGGGCCTGACTGCAAAGAATCCTTATATCGAACGATGGACCCCACACCGAAGTTGTTGAAACGTCAAACTTGTGCTACCCTGACAGACCCAAGGGAGCCCTAAAAACTGACATCAGGATCCTGGACTGCTGAGTTTTCTTTCCCAGGGAAAATGGAAAAAGGATGTGCCCAGGGGCCCCTGGCCCTGACTGCAAAAAATCCTTATATCGAAGGATGGACCCCACACCGAAGTTGTCCCCACCTCAAACTTGTGCTGCCCTGATACACCCAAGGGAGCCCTACAAACTGACATCAGGAACCGGGACTGCTGAGTTTTCTTTCCCAGGGAAAATGGAAAAAGGATGTGCTCAGGGGCCCCTGGCCCTGGACAGGGGCCTCACTGCAAAAAACCATTATATCGAAGGATGGACCCCACACCGAAGTTGTCCCCATCTCAAACTTGTGCTGCCCTGATAGACCCAAGGGAGCCCTACAAACTGACATCAGGAACCTGGACTGCTGAGTTTTCTTTCCCAGGGAAAATGGCCAAAGGATGTGCCCGGGGGCCCCGGGCCCTGACTGCAAAGAATCCTTATATCGAAGGACGGACCCCACAACGAAGTTGTCCCCACCTCAAACTTGTGCTGCCCTGATAGACCCAAGGGAGCCCTACAAACTGACATCAGGAACCTGGACTGCTGAGTTTTCTTTCCCAGGGAAAATGGAAAAGGGATGTGCACAGGGGCCCCTGGTCCTGGGCTGGGGCCTGACTGCAAAGAATCCTTATATCGAAGGACGGACCCCACAACGAAGTTGTCCCCACCTCAAACTTGTGCTGCCCTGATAGACCCAAGGGAGCCCTACAAACTGACATCAGGAACCGGGACTGCTGAGTTTTCTTTCCCAGGGAAAATGGAAAAAGGATGTGCCCAGGGGCCCCTGGCCCTGACTGCAAAAAATCTTTATATCGAAGGATGGACCCCACACCGAAGTTGTCCCCATCTCAAACTTGTGCTGCCCTGATAGACCCAAGGGAGCCCTACAAACTGACATCAGGAACCTGGACTGCTGAGTTTTCTTTCCCAGGGAAAATGGAAAAAGGATGTGCACAGGGGCCCCTGAACCTGGACAGGGACCTCACGACAAAAAATCCATATATCGAAGGACGGACCCCACAACGAAGTTGTCCCCACCTCAAACTTGTGCTGCCCTGATAGACCCAAGGGAGCTCTACAAACTGACATCAGGAACCTGGACTGCTGAGTTTTCTTTCCCAGGTAAAATGGAAAAAGGATGTGCCCAGGGGCCCCTGGCCCTGACTGCAAAGAATCCTTATATCGAAGGATGGACCCCACACCGAAGTTGTCCCCACCTCAAACTTGTGCTGCCCTGATACACCCAAGGGAGCCCTACAAACTGACATCAGGAACCTGGACTGCTGAGTTTTCTTTCCCAGGGAAAATGGAAAAAGGATGTGCCCAGGGGCCCCTGGCCCTGGACAGGTAGCTCACTGCAAAAAATCCTTATATCGAAGGATGGACCCCACACCGAAGTTCTCCCCACCTCAAACTTGTGCTGCCCTGATAGACCCAAGGGAGCCCTACAAACTGACATCAGGAACCTGGACTGCTGAGTTTTCTTTCCCAGGGAAAATGGATAAAGGATGTGCACAGGGGCCCCTGGCGCTGGACCGGGACCTCACTACAAGAAACCCTTATATCAAAGGATGGACCCCACACCGAAGTTGTCCCCACCTCAAACTTGTGCTGCCCTGATACACCCAAGGGAGCCCTACAAACTGACATCAGGAACCTGGACTGCTGAGTTTTCTTTCCCAGGGAAAATGGAAAAAGGATGTGCACAGGGGCCCCTGCCCCTGACTGCAAAAAATCCTTATATCGAAGGATGGACCCCAGACCGAAGTTGTCCCCACCTCAAACTTGTGCTGCCCTGATAGACCCAAGGGAGCCCTACAAACTGACATCAGGAACCTGGACTGCTGAGTTTTCTTTCCCAGGGAAAATGGAAAAAGGATGTGCCCAGGGGCCCCTGGCCCTGACTGCAAAAACCTCACTACAAGAAATCCTTATATCGAAGGATGGACCCCACACCGAAGTTGTTGAAACCTCAAACTTGTGCTGCCCTGATAGACCCAAGGGAGCCCTACAAACTGACATCAGGAACCTGGACTGCTGAGTTTTCTTTCCCAAGGAAAATGGAAAAAGGATGTGCCCAGGGGCCCCTGGCCCTGGACAGAGACCTCACTGCAAAAAATCCTTATATCGAAGGATGGACCCCACACCGAAGTTGTCCCCACCTCAAACTTGTGCTGCCCTGATAGACCCAAGGGAGCCCTACAAACTGACATCAGGAACCTGGACTGCTGAGTTTTCTTTCCCAGGGAAAATGGAAAAAGGATGTGCCCAGGGGCCCCTGGCCCTGACTGCAAAAAATCTTTATATCGAAGGATGGACCCCACACCGAAGTTCTACCCAGCTGAAACTTGTGCTGCCCTGATAGACCCAAGGGAGCCCTACAAACTGACATCAGGAACCTGGACTGCTGAGTTTTCTTTCCCAAGGAAAATGGAAAAAGGATGTGCCCAGGGGCCCCTGGCCCTGGACAGAGACCTCACTGCAAAAAATCCTTATATCGAAGGATGGACCCCACACCGAAGTTGTCCCCACCTCAAACTTGTGCTGCCCTGATAGACCCAAGGGAGCCCTACAAACTGACATCAGGAACCTGGACTGCTGAGTTTTCTTTCCCAGGGAAAATGGATAAAGGATGTGCACAGGGGCCCCTGGCGCTGGACCGGGACCTCACTACAAGAAACCCTTATATCAAAGGATGGACCCCACACCGAAGTTGTCCCCACCTCAAACTTGTGCTGCCCTGATACACCCAAGGGAGCCCTACAAACTGACATCAGGAACCTGGACTGCTGAGTTTTCTTTCCCAGGGAAAATGGAAAAAGGATGTGCACAGGGGCCCCTGCCCCTGACTGCAAAAAATCCTTATATCGAAGGATGGACCCCAGACCGAAGTTGTCCCCACCTCAAACTTGTGCTGCCCTGATAGACCCAAGGGAGCCCTACAAACTGACATCAGGAACCTGGACTGCTGAGTTTTCTTTCCCAGGGAAAATGGAAAAAGGATGTGCCCAGGGGCCCCTGGCCCTGACTGCAAAAACCTCACTACAAGAAATCCTTATATCGAAGGATGGACCCCACACCGAAGTTGTTGAAACCTCAAACTTGTGCTGCCCTGATAGACCCAAGGGAGCCCTACAAACTGACATCAGGAACCTGGACTGCTGAGTTTTCTTTCCCAAGGAAAATGGAAAAAGGATGTGCCCAGGGGCCCCTGGCCCTGGACAGAGACCTCACTGCAAAAAATCCTTATATCGAAGGATGGACCCCACACCGAAGTTGTCCCCACCTCAAACTTGTGCTGCCCTGATAGACCCAAGGGAGCCCTACAAACTGACATCAGGAACCTGGACTGCTGAGTTTTCTTTCCCAGGGAAAATGGAAAAAGGATGTGCCCAGGGGCCCCTGGCCCTGACTGCAAAAAATCTTTATATCGAAGGATGGACCCCACACCGAAGTTCTACCCAGCTGAAACTTGTGCTGCCCTGATAGACCCAAGGGAGCCCTACAAACTGACATCAGGAACCTGGACTGCTGAGTTTTCTTTCCCAGGGAAAATGGAAAAAGGATGTGCACAGGGGCCCCTGAACCTGGACAGGGACCTCACGACAAAAAATCCATATATCGAAGGACGGACCCCACAACGAAGTTGTCCCCACCTCAAACTTGTGCTGCCCTGATACACCCAAGGGAGCCCTACAAACTGACATCAGGAACCTGGACTGCTGAGTTTTCTTTCCCAGGGAAAATGGAAAAAGGATGTGCCCAGGGGCCCCTGGCCCTGGACAGGGACCTCACTGCAAAAAATCCTTATATCGAAGGATGGACCCCACACCGAAGTTCTCCCCACCTCAAACTTGTGCTGCCCTGATAGACCCAAGGGAGCCCTACAAACTGACATCAGGAACCTGGACTGCTGAGTTTTCTTTCCCAGGGAAAATGGCCAAAGGATGTGCCCGGGGGCCCCGGGCCCTGACTGCAAAGAATCCTTATATCGAAGGACGGACCCCACAACGAAGTTGTCCCCACCTCAAACTTGTGCTGCCCTGATAGACCCAAGGGAGCCCTACAAACTGACATCAGGAACCTGGACTGCTGAGTTTTCTTTCCCAGGGAAAATGGAAAAGGGATGTGCACAGGGGCCCCTGGTCCTGGGCTGGGGCCTGACTGCAAAGAATCCTTATATCGAAGGACGGACCCCACAACGAAGTTGTCCCCACCTCAAACTTGTGCTGCCCTGATAGACCCAAGGGAGCCCTACAAACTGACATCAGGAACCGGGACTGCTGAGTTTTCTTTCCCAGGGAAAATGGAAAAAGGATGTGCCCAGGGGCCCCTGGCCCTGACTGCAAAAAATCTTTATATCGAAGGATGGACCCCACACCGAAGTTGTCCCCATCTCAAACTTGTGCTGCCCTGATAGACCCAAGGGAGCCCTACAAACTGACATCAGGAACCTGGACTGCTGAGTTTTCTTTCCCAGGGAAAATGGAAAAAGGATGTGCACAGGGGCCCCTGAACCTGGACAGGGACCTCACGACAAAAAATCCATATATCGAAGGACGGACCCCACAACGAAGTTGTCCCCACCTCAAACTTGTGCTGCCCTGATAGACCCAAGGGAGCTCTACAAACTGACATCAGGAACCTGGACTGCTGAGTTTTCTTTCCCAGGTAAAATGGAAAAAGGATGTGCCCAGGGGCCCCTGGCCCTGACTGCAAAGAATCCTTATATCGAAGGATGGACCCCACACCGAAGTTGTCCCCACCTCAAACTTGTGCTGCCCTGATACACCCAAGGGAGCCCTACAAACTGACATCAGGAACCTGGACTGCTGAGTTTTCTTTCCCAGGGAAAATGGAAAAAGGATGTGCCCAGGGGCCCCTGGCCCTGGACAGGTAGCTCACTGCAAAAAATCCTTATATCGAAGGATGGACCCCACACCGAAGTTCTCCCCACCTCAAACTTGTGCTGCCCTGATAGACCCAAGGGAGCCCTACAAACTGACATCAGGAACCTGGACTGCTGAGTTTTCTTTCCCAGGGAAAATGGATAAAGGATGTGCACAGGGGCCCCTGGCGCTGGACCGGGACCTCACTACAAGAAACCCTTATATCAAAGGATGGACCCCACACCGAAGTTGTCCCCACCTCAAACTTGTGCTGCCCTGATACACCCAAGGGAGCCCTACAAACTGACATCAGGAACCTGGACTGCTGAGTTTTCTTTCCCAGGGAAAATGGAAAAAGGATGTGCACAGGGGCCCCTGCCCCTGACTGCAAAAAATCCTTATATCGAAGGATGGACCCCAGACCGAAGTTGTCCCCACCTCAAACTTGTGCTGCCCTGATAGACCCAAGGGAGCCCTACAAACTGACATCAGGAACCTGGACTGCTGAGTTTTCTTTCCCAGGGAAAATGGAAAAAGGATGTGCCCAGGGGCCCCTGGCCCTGACTGCAAAAACCTCACTACAAGAAATCCTTATATCGAAGGATGGACCCCACACCGAAGTTGTTGAAACCTCAAACTTGTGCTGCCCTGATAGACCCAAGGGAGCCCTACAAACTGACATCAGGAACCTGGACTGCTGAGTTTTCTTTCCCAAGGAAAATGGAAAAAGGATGTGCCCAGGGGCCCCTGGCCCTGGACAGAGACCTCACTGCAAAAAATCCTTATATCGAAGGATGGACCCCACACCGAAGTTGTCCCCACCTCAAACTTGTGCTGCCCTGATAGACCCAAGGGAGCCCTACAAACTGACATCAGGAACCTGGACTGCTGAGTTTTCTTTCCCAGGGAAAATGGAAAAAGGATGTGCCCAGGGGCCCCTGGCCCTGACTGCAAAAAATCTTTATATCGAAGGATGGACCCCACACCGAAGTTCTACCCAGCTGAAACTTGTGCTGCCCTGATAGACCCAAGGGAGCCCTACAAACTGACATCAGGAACCTGGACTGCTGAGTTTTCTTTCCCAAGGAAAATGGAAAAAGGATGTGCCCAGGGGCCCCTGGCCCTGGACAGAGACCTCACTGCAAAGAATCCTTATATCGAAGGATGGACCCCACACCGAAGTTGTCCCCACCTCAAACTTGTGCTGCCCTGATAGACCCAAGGGAGCCCTACAAACTGACATCAGGAACCTGGACTGCTGAGTTTTCTTTCCCAGGGAAAATGGATAAAGGATGTGCACAGGGGCCCCTGGCGCTGGACCGGGACCTCACTACAAGAAACCCTTATATCAAAGGATGGACCCCACACCGAAGTTGTCCCCACCTCAAACTTGTGCTGCCCTGATACACCCAAGGGAGCCCTACAAACTGACATCAGGAACCTGGACTGCTGAGTTTTCTTTCCCAGGGAAAATGGAAAAAGGATGTGCACAGGGGCCCCTGCCCCTGACTGCAAAAAATCCTTATATCGAAGGATGGACCCCAGACCGAAGTTGTCCCCACCTCAAACTTGTGCTGCCCTGATAGACCCAAGGGAGCCCTACAAACTGACATCAGGAACCTGGACTGCTGAGTTTTCTTTCCCAGGGAAAATGGAAAAAGGATGTGCCCAGGGGCCCCTGGCCCTGACTGCAAAAACCTCACTACAAGAAATCCTTATATCGAAGGATGGACCCCACACCGAAGTTGTTGAAACCTCAAACTTGTGCTGCCCTGATAGACCCAAGGGAGCCCTACAAACTGACATCAGGAACCTGGACTGCTGAGTTTTCTTTCCCAAGGAAAATGGAAAAAGGATGTGCCCAGGGGCCCCTGGCCCTGGACAGAGACCTCACTGCAAAAAATCCTTATATCGAAGGATGGACCCCACACCGAAGTTGTCCCCACCTCAAACTTGTGCTGCCCTGATAGACCCAAGGGAGCCCTACAAACTGACATCAGGAACCTGGACTGCTGAGTTTTCTTTCCCAGGGAAAATGGAAAAAGGATGTGCCCAGGGGCCCCTGGCCCTGACTGCAAAAAATCTTTATATCGAAGGATGGACCCCACACCGAAGTTCTACCCAGCTGAAACTTGTGCTGCCCTGATAGACCCAAGGGAGCCCTACAAACTGACATCAGGAACCTGGACTGCTGAGTTTTCTTTCCCAGGGAAAATGGAAAAAGGATGTGCACAGGGGCCCCTGAACCTGGACAGGGACCTCACGACAAAAAATCCATATATCGAAGGACGGACCCCACAACGAAGTTGTCCCCACCTCAAACTTGTGCTGCCCTGATACACCCAAGGGAGCCCTACAAACTGACATCAGGAACCTGGACTGCTGAGTTTTCTTTCCCAGGGAAAATGGAAAAAGGATGTGCCCAGGGGCCCCTGGCCCTGGACAGGGACCTCACTGCAAAAAATCCTTATATCGAAGGATGGACCCCACACCGAAGTTCTCCCCACCTCAAACTTGTGCTGCCCTGATAGACCCAAGGGAGCCCTACAAACTGACATCAGGAACCTGGACTGCTGAGTTTTCTTTCCCAGGGAAAATGGATAAAGGATGTGCACAGGGGCCCCTGGCGCTGGACCGGGACCTCACTACAAGAAACCCTTATATCAAAGGATGGACCCCACACCGAAGTTGTCCCCACCTCAAATTTGTGCTGCCCTGATACACCCAAGGGAGCCCTACAAACTGACATCAGGAACCTGGACTGCTGAGTTTTCTTTCCCAGGGAAAATGGAAAAAGGATGTGCACAGGGGCCCCTGGCCCTGACTGCAAAAAATCCTTATATCGAAGGATGGACCCCAGACCGAAGTTATCCCCACCTCAAACTTGTGCTGCCCTGATAGACCCAAGGGAGCCCTACAAACTGACATCAGGAACCGGGACTGCTGAGTTTTCTTTCCCAGGGAAAATGGAAAAAGGATGTGCACAGGGGCCCCTGGCCCTGACTGCAAAAAATCCTTATATCGAAGGATGGACCCCACACCGAAGTTATCCCCACCTCAAACTTGTGCTGCCCTGATAGACCCAAGGGAGCCCTACAAACTGACATCAGGAACCTGGACTGCTGAGTTTTCTTTCCCAGGGAAAATGGAAAAAGGATGTGCACAGGGACCCCTGGCCCTGGGCTGGGGCCTGACTGCAAAGAATCCTTATATCGAAGGATGGACCCCAGACCGAAGTTATCCCCACCTCGAACTTGTGCTGCCCTGATAGACCCAAGGGAGCTCTACAAACTGACATCAGGAACCGGGACTGCTGAGTTTTCTTTCCCAGTGAAAATGGAAAAAGGATGTGCCCAGGGGCCCCTGGCCCTGACTGCAAAAAATCCTTATATCGAAGGATGGACCCCACACCGAAGTTCTCCCCACCTCAAACTTGTGCTGCCCTGATAGACCCAAGGGAGCCCTACAAACTGACATCAGGAACCTGGACTGCTGAGTTTTCTTTCCCAGGGAAAATGGAAAAAGGATGTGCACAGGGGCCCCTGGACCTGGACAGGGACCTCACTACAAAAAATCCTTATATCGAAGGACGGACCCCACAACGAAGTTGTCCCCACCTCAAACTTGTGCTGCCCTGATAGACCCAAGGGAGCTCTACAAACTGACATCACCAACCTGGACTGCTGAGTTTTCTTTCCCAGGGAAAATGGAAAAAGGATGTGCCCAGGGGCCCCTGGCCCTGGACAGGGACCTCACAGCAAAAAATCCTTATATCGAAGGATGGACCCCAGACCGAAGTTGTCCCCACCTCAAACTTGTGCTGCCCTGATAGACCCAAGGGAGCCCTACAAACTGACATCAGGAACCTGGACTGCTGAGTTTTCTTTCCCAGGGAAAATGGATAAAGGATGTGCACAGGGGCCCCTGGCGCTGGACCGGGACCTCACTACAAGAAATCCTTATATCAAAGGATGGACCCCACACCGAAGTTGTCCCCACCTCAAACTTGTGCTGCCCTGATAGACCCAAGGGAGCCCTACAAACTGACATCAGGAACCTGGACTGCTGAGTTTTCTTTCCCAGGGAAAATGGAAAAAGGATGTGCCCAGGGGCCCCTGCCCCTGACTGCAAAAAATCCTTATATCGAAGGATGGACCCCAGACCGAAGTTGTCCCCACCTCAAACTTGTGCTGCCCTGATAGACCCAAGGGAGCCCTACAAACTGACATCAGGAACCTGGACTGCTGAGTTTTCTTTCCCAGGGAAAATGGAAAAAGGATGTGCCCAGGGGCCCCTGGCCCTGACTGCAAAAACCTCACTACAAGAAATCCTTATATCGAAGGATGGACCCCACACCGAAGTTGTTGAAACCTCAAACTTGTGCTGCCCTGATAGACCCAAGGGAGCCCTACAAACTGACATCAGGAACCTGGACTGCTGAGTTTTCTTTCCCAGGGAAAATGGAAAAAGGATGTGCCCAGGGGCCCCTGGCCCTGGACAGAGACCTCACTGCAAAAAATCCTTATATCGAAGGATGGACCCCACACCGAAGTTGTCCCCACCTCAAACTTGTGCTGCCCTGATAGACCCAAGGGAGCCCTACAAACTGACATCAGGAACCGGGACTGCTGAGTTTTCTTTCCCAGGGAAAATGGCCAAAGGTTGTACCCGGGGGCCCCTGGCCCTGACTGCAAAGAATCCTTATATCGAAGGACGGACCCCACAACGAAGTTGTCCCCACCTCAAACTTGTGCTGCCCTGATAGACCCAAGGGAGCCCTACAAACTGACATCAGGAACCTGGACTGCTGAGTTTTCTTTCCCAGGGAAAATGGAAAAAGGATGTGCACAGGGGCCCCTGGCCCTGGGCTGGGGCCTGACTGCAAAGAATCCTTATATCGAACGATGGACCCCACACCGAAGTTGTTGAAACGTCAAACTTGTGCTACCCTGACAGACCCAAGGGAGCCCTAAAAACTGACATCAGGATCCTGGACTGCTGAGTTTTCTTTCCCAGGGAAAATGGAAAAAGGATGTGCCCAGGGGCCCCTGGCCCTGACTGCAAAAAATCCTTATATCGAAGGATGGACCCCACACCGAAGTTGTCCCCACCTCAAACTTGTGCTGCCCTGATACACCCAAGGGAGCCCTACAAACTGACATCAGGAACCGGGACTGCTGAGTTTTCTTTCCCAGGGAAAATGGAAAAAGGATGTGCTCAGGGGCCCCTGGCCCTGGACAGGGGCCTCACTGCAAAAAACCATTATATCGAAGGATGGACCCCACACCGAAGTTGTCCCCATCTCAAACTTGTGCTGCCCTGATAGACCCAAGGGAGCCCTACAAACTGACATCAGGAACCTGGACTGCTGAGTTTTCTTTCCCAGGGAAAATGGCCAAAGGATGTGCCCGGGGGCCCCGGGCCCTGACTGCAAAGAATCCTTATATCGAAGGACGGACCCCACAACGAAGTTGTCCCCACCTCAAACTTGTGCTGCCCTGATAGACCCAAGGGAGCCCTACAAACTGACATCAGGAACCTGGACTGCTGAGTTTTCTTTCCCAGGGAAAATGGAAAAGGGATGTGCACAGGGGCCCCTGGTCCTGGGCTGGGGCCTGACTGCAAAGAATCCTTATATCGAAGGACGGACCCCACAACGAAGTTGTCCCCACCTCAAACTTGTGCTGCCCTGATAGACCCAAGGGAGCCCTACAAACTGACATCAGGAACCGGGACTGCTGAGTTTTCTTTCCCAGGGAAAATGGAAAAAGGATGTGCCCAGGGGCCCCTGGCCCTGACTGCAAAAAATCTTTATATCGAAGGATGGACCCCACACCAAAGTTGTCCCCATCTCAAACTTGTGCTGCCCTGATAGACCCAAGGGAGCCCTACAAACTGACATCAGGAACCTGGACTGCTGAGTTTTCTTTCCCAGGGAAAATGGAAAAAGGATGTGCACAGGGGCCCCTGAACCTGGACAGGGACCTCACGACAAAAAATCCATATATCGAAGGACGGACCCCACAACGAAGTTGTCCCCACCTCAAACTTGTGCTGCCCTGAAAGACCCAAGGGAGCTCTACAAACTGACATCAGGAACCTGGACTGCTGAGTTTTCTTTCCCAGGTAAAATGGAAAAAGGATGTGCCCAGGGGCCCCTGGCCCTGACTGCAAAGAATCCTTATATCGAAGGATGGACCCCACACCGAAGTTGTCCCCACCTCAAACTTGTGCTGCCCTGATAGACCCAAGGGAGCCCTACAAACTGACATCAGGAACCTGGACTGCTGAGTTTTCTTTCCCAGGGAAAATGGAAAAAGGATGTGCCCAGGGGCCCCTGGCCCTGGACAGGGACCTCACTGCAAAAAATCCTTATATCGAAGGATGGACCCCACACCGAAGTTCTCCCCACCTCAAACTTGTGCTGCCCTGATAGACCCAAGGGAGCCCTACAAACTGACATCAGGAACCTGGACTGCTGAGTTTTCTTTCCCAGGGAAAATGGATAAAGGATGTGCACAGGGGCCCCTGGCGCTGGACCGGGACCTCACTACAAGAAACCCTTATATCAAAGGATGGACCCCACACCGAAGTTGTCCCCACCTCAAACTTGTGCTGCCCTGATACACCCAAGGGAGCCCTACAAACTGACATCAGGAACCTGGACTGCTGAGTTTTCTTTCCCAGGGAAAATGGAAAAAGGATGTGCACAGGGGCCCCTGCCCCTGACTGCAAAAAATCCTTATATCGAAGGATGGACCCCAGACCGAAGTTGTCCCCACCTCAAACTTGTGCTGCCCTGATAGACCCAAGGGAGCCCTACAAACTGACATCAGGAACCTGGACTGCTGAGTTTTCTTTCCCAGGGAAAATGGAAAAAGGATGTGCCCAGGGGCCCCTGGCCCTGACTGCAAAAACCTCACTAAAAGAAATCCTTATATCGAAGGATGGACCCCACACCGAAGTTGTTGAAACCTCAAACTTGTGCTGCCCTGATAGACCCAAGGGAGCCCTACAAACTGACATCAGGAACCTGGACTGCTGAGTTTTCTTTCCCAAGGAAAATGGAAAAAGGATGTGCCCAGGGGCCCCTGGCCCTGGACAGAGACCTCACTGCAAAAAATCCTTATATCGAAGGATGGACCCCACACCGAAGTTGTCCCCACCTCAAACTTGTGCTGCCCTGATAGACCCAAGTGAGCTCTACAAACTGACATCAGGAACCTGGACTGCTGAGTTTTCTTTCCCAGGGAAAATGGAAAAAGGATGTGCCCAAGGGCCCCTGGCCCTGACTGCAAAGAATCCTTATATCGAAGGATGGACCCCACACCGAAGTTGTCCCCACCTCAAACTTGTGCTGCCCTGATAGACCCAAGGGAGCCCTACAAACTGACATCAGGAACCGGGACTGCTGAGTTTTCTTTCCCAGGGAAAATGGCCAAAGGTTGTACCCGGGGGCCCCTGGCCCTGACTGCAAAGAATCCTTATATCGAAGGACGGACCCCACAACGAAGTTGTCCCCACCTCAAACTTGTGCTGCCCTGATAGACCCAAGGGAGCCCTACAAACTGACATCAGGAACCTGGACTGCTGAGTTTTCTTTCCCAGGGAAAATGGAAAAAGGATGTGCACAGGGGCCCCTGGCCCTGGGCTGGGGCCTGACTGCAAAGAATCCTTATATCGAAGGATGGACCCCACACCGAAGTTGTCCCCACCTCAAACTTGTGCTGCCCTGATACATCCAAGGGAGCCCTACAAACTGACATCAGGAACCGGGACTGCTGAGTTTTCTTTCCCAGGGAAAATGGAAAAAGGATGTACCCAGGGGCCCCTGGCCCTGACTGCAAAAAATCCTTATATCGAAGGATGGACCCCACACCGAAGTTCTCCCCACCTCAAACTTGTGCTGCCCTGATAGACCCAAGGGAGCCCTACAAACTGACATCAGGAACCTGGACTGCTGAGTTTTCTTTCCCAGGGAAAATGGAAAAAGGATGTGCCCAGGGGCCCCTGGCCCTGGACAGAGGCCTCACTACAAAAAATCCTTATATCGAACGATGGACCCCACACCGAAGTTGTTGAAACATCAAAGTTGTGCTACCCTGACAGACCCAAGGGAGCCCTACAAACTGACATCAGGAACCTGGACTGCTGAGTTTTCTTTCTCAGGGAAAATGGAAAAAGGATGTGCCCAGGGGCCCCTGGCCCTGACTGCAAAAAATCCTTATATCGAAGGATGGACCCCAGACCGAAGTAGTCCCCACCTCAAACTTGTGCTGCCCTGATACACCCAAGGGAGCCCTACAAACTGACATCAGGAACCGGGACTGCTGAGTTTTCTTTCCCAGGGAAAACGGAAAAAGGATGTGCTCAGGGGCCCCTGGCCCTGGGCTGGGGCCTGACTGCAAAGAATCCTTATATCGAAGGATGGACCCCACACCGAAGTTGTCCCCACCTCAAACTTGTGCTGCCCTGATAGACCCAAGGGAGCTCTACAAACTGACATCAGGAACCTGTACTGCTGAGTTTTCTTTCCCAGGGAAAATGGAAAAAGGATGTGCCCAGGGGCCCCTGGCCCTGACTGCAAAGAATCCTTATATCGAAGGATGGACCCCACACCGAAGTTGTCCCCACCTCAAACTTGTGCTGCCCTGATAGACCCAAGGGAGCCCTACAAACTGACATCAGGAACCTGGACTGCTGAGTTTTCTTTCCCAGGGAAAATGGAAAAAGGATGTGCCCAGGGGCCCCTGGACTTGGCTGGGCCCTGACTGCAAAAAATCCTTATATCGAAGGATGGACCCCACACCAAAGTTGTCCCCATCTCAAACTTGTGCTGCCCTGATAGACCCAAGGGAGCCCTACAAACTGACATCAGGAACCTGGACTGCTGAGTTTTCTTTCCCAGGGAAAATGGCCAAAGGATGTGGCCGGGGGCCCCTGGCCCTGACTGCAAAGAATCCTTATATCGAAGGACGGACCCCACAACGAAGTTATCCCCACCTCAAACTTGTGCTGCCCTGATAGACCCAAGGGAGCCCTACAAACTGACATCAGGAACCTGGACTGCTGAGTTTTCTTTCCCAGGGAAAATGGAAAAAGGATGTGCAAAGGGGCCCCTGGTCCTGGGCTGGGGCCTGACTGCAAAGAATCCTTATATCGAAGGATGGACCCCAGACCGAAGTTATCCCCACCTCAAACTTGTGCTGCCCTGATAGACCCAAGGGAGCCCTACAAACTGACATCAGGAACCGGGACTGCTGAGTTTTCTTTCCCAGTGAAAATGGAAAAAGGATGTGCCCAGGGGCCCCTGGCCCTGACTGCAAAAAATCCTTATATCGAAGGATGGACCCCACACCGAAGTTCTCCCCACCTCAAACTTGTGCTGCCCTGATAGACCCAAGGGAACCCTACAAACTGACATCAGGAACCTGGACTGCTGAGTTTTCTTTCCCAGGGAAAATGGAAAAAGGATGTGCACAGGGGCCCCTGGACCTGGACAGGGACCTCACTAAAAAAAATCCATATATCGAAGGACGGACCCCACAACGAAGTTGTCCCCACCTCAAACTTGTGCTGCCCTGATAGACCCAAGGGAGCTCTACAAACTGACATCACCAACCTGGACTGCTGAGTTTTCTTTCCCAGGGAAAATGGAAAAAGGATGTGCCCAGGGGCCCCTGGCCCTGGACAGGGACCTCACAGCAAAAAATCCTTATATCGAAGGATGGACCCCAGACCGAAGTTGTCCCCACCTCAAACTTGTGCTGCCCTGATAGACCCAAGGGAGCCCTACAAACTGACATCAGGAACCTGGACTGCTGAGTTTTCTTTCCCAGGGAAAATGGAAAAAGGATGTGCCCAGGGGCCCCTGCCGCTGACTGCAAAAAATCCTTATATCGAAGGATGGACCCCAGACCGAAGTTGTCCCCACCTCAAACTTGTGCTGCCCTGATAGACCCAAGGGAGCCCTACAAACTGACATCAGGAACCTGGACTGCTGAGTTTTCTTTCCCAGGGAAAATGGAAAAAGGATGTGCCCAGGGGCCCCTGGCCCTGACTGCAAAAACCTCACTACAAGAAATCCTTATATCGAAGGATGGACCCCACACCGAAGTTGTTGAAACCTCAAACTTGTGCTGCCCTGATAGACCCAAGGGAGCCCTACAAACTGACATCAGGAACCTGGACTGCTGAGTTTTCTTTCCCAGGGAAAATGGAAAAAGGATGTGCCCAGGGGCCCCTGGCCCTGGACAGAGACCTCACTGCAAAAAATCCTTATATCGAAGGATGGACCCCACACCGAAGTTGTCCCCACCTCAAACTTGTGCTGCCCTGATAGACCCAAGGGAGCCCTACAAACTGACATCAGGAACCGGGACTGCTGAGTTTTCTTTCCCAGGGAAAATGGCCAAAGGTTGTACCCGGGGGCCCCTGGCCCTGACTGCAAAGAATCCTTATATCGAAGGACGGACCCCACAACGAAGTTGTCCCCACCTCAAACTTGTGCTGCCCTGATAGACCCAAGGGAGCCCTACAAACTGACATCAGGAACCTGGACTGCTGAGTTTTCTTTCCCAGGGAAAATGGAAAAAGGATGTGCACAGGGGCCCCTGGCCCTGGGCTGGGGCCTGACTGCAAAGAATCCTTATATCGAACGATGGACCCCACACCGAAGTTGTTGAAACGTCAAACTTGTGCTACCCTGACAGACCCAAGGGAGCCCTAAAAACTGACATCAGGATCCTGGACTGCTGAGTTTTCTTTCCCAGGGAAAATGGAAAAAGGATGTGCCCAGGGGCCCCTGGCCCTGACTGCAAAAAATCCTTATATCGAAGGATGGACCCCAGACCGAAGTTGTCCCCACCTCAAACTTGTGCTGCCCTGATACACCCAAGGGAGCCCTACAAACTGACATCAGGAACCGGGACTGCTGAGTTTTCTTTCCCAGGGAAAATGGAAAAAGGATGTGCTCAGGGGCCCCTGGCCCTGGACAGGGGCCTCACTGCAAAAAACCATTATATCGAAGGATGGACCCCACACCGAAGTTGTCCCCATCTCAAACTTGTGCTGCCCTGATAGACCCAAGGGAGCCCTACAAACTGACATCAGGAACCTGGACTGCTGAGTTTTCTTTCCCAGGGAAAATGGCCAAAGGATGTGCCCGGGGGCCCCTGGCCCTGACTGCAAAGAATCCTTATATCGAAGGACGGACCCCACAACGAAGTTGTCCCCACCTCAAACTTGTGCTGCCCTGATAGACCCAAGGGAGCCCTACAAACTGACATCAGGAACCTGGACTGCTGAGTTTTCTTTCCCAGGGAAAAAGGAAAAGGGATGTGCACAGGGGCCCCTGGCCCTGGGCAGGGCCTCACTACAAAAAATCCTTATATCGAAGGATGGACCCCACACCGAAGTTGTCCCCACCTCAAACTTGTGCTGCCCTGATAGACCCAAGGGAGCCCTACAAACTGACATCAGGAACCTGGACTGCTGAGTTTTCTTTCCCAGGGAAAATGGAAAAAGGATGTGCCCAGGGGCCCCTGGCCCTGACTGCAAAAAATCTTTATATCGAAGGATGGACCCCACACCGAAGTTCTCCCCACCTGAAACTTGTGCTGCCCTGATAGACCCAAGGGAGCCCTACAAACTGACATCAGGAACCTGGACTGCTGAGTTTTCTTTCCCAGGGAAAATGGAAAAAGGATGTGCACAGGGGCCCCTGAACCTGGACAGGGACCTCACGACAAAAAATCCATATATCGAAGGACGGACCCCACAACGAAGTTGTCCCCACCTCAAACTTGTGCTGCCCTGATAGACCCAAGGGAGCTCTACAAACTGACATCAGGAACCTGGACTGCTGAGTTTTCTTTCCCAGGGAAAATGGAAAAAGGATGTGCCCAGGGGCCCCTGGCCCTGACTGCAAAGAATCCTTATATCGAAGGATGGACCCCACACCGAAGTTGTCCCCACCTCAAACTTGTGCTGCCCTGATACACCCAAGGGAGCCCTACAAACTGACATCAGGAACCTGGACTGCTGAGTTTTCTTTCCCAGGGAAAATGGAAAAAGGATGTGCCCAGGGGCCCCTGGCCCTGGACAGGGACCTCACTACAAGAAACCCTTATATCAAAGGATGGACCCCACACCGAAGTTGTCCCCACCTCAAACTTGTGCTGCCCTGATACACCCAAGGGAGCCCTACAAACTGACATCAGGAACCTGGACTGCTGAGTTTTCTTTCCCAGGGAAAATGGAAAAAGGATGTGCACAGGGGCCCCTGGCCCTGACTGCAAAAAATCCTTATATCGAAGGATGGACCCCAGACCGAAGTTATCCCCACCTCAAACTTGTGCTGCCCTGATAGACCCAAGGGAGCCCTACAAACTGACATCAGGAACCGGGACTGCTGAGTTTTCTTTCCCAGGGAAAATGGAAAAAGGATGTGCACAGGGACCCCTGGCCCTGGGCTGGGGCCTGACTGCAAAGAATCCTTATATCGAAGGATGGACCCCAGACCGAAGTTATCCCCACCTCGAACTTGTGCTGCCCTGATAGACCCAAGGGAGCTCTACAAACTGACATCAGGAACCGGGACTGCTGAGTTTTCTTTCCCAGTGAAAATGGAAAAAGGATGTGCCCAGGGGCCCCTGACCCTGACTGCAAAAAATCCTTATATCGAAGGATGGACCCCACACCGAAGTTCTCCCCACCTCAAACTTGTGCTGCCCTGATAGACCCAAGGGAGCCCTACAAACTGACATCAGGAACCTGGACTGCTGAGTTTTCTTTCCCAGGGAAAATGGAAAAAGGATGTGCACAGGGGCCCCTGGACCTGGACAGGGACCTCACTACAAAAAATCCATATATCGAAGGACGGAACCCACAACGAAGTTGTCCCCACCTCAAACTTGTGCTGCCCTGATAGACCCAAGGGATCTCTACAAACTGACATCACCAACCTGGACTGCTGAGTTTTCTTTCCCAGGGAAAATGGAAAAAGGATGTGCCCAGGGGCCCCTGGCCCTGGACAGGGGCCTCACTGCAAAAAATCCTTATATCGAAGGATGGACCCCACACCGAAGTTGTCCCCACCTCAAACTTGTGCTGCCCTGATACACCCAAGGGAGCCCTACAAACTGACATCAGGAACCTGGACTGCTGAGTTTTCTTTCCCAGGGAAAATGGATAAAGGATGTGCACAGGGGCCACTGGCGCTGGACCGGGACCTCACTACAAGAAATCCTTATATCAAAGGATGGACCCCACACCGAAGTTGTCCCCACCTCAAACTTGTGCTGCCCTGATACACCCAAGGGAGCCCTACAAACTGACATCAGGAACCGGGACTGCTGAGTTTTCTTTCCCAGGGAAAATGGAAAAAGGATGTGCTCAGGGGCCCCTGGCCCTGGACAGGGGCCTCACTGCAAAAAACCATTATATCGAAGGATGGACCCCACACCGAAGTTGTCCCCATCTCAAACTTGTGCTGCCCTGATAGACCCAAGGGAGCCCTACAAACTGACATCAGGAACCTGGACTGCTGAGTTTTCTTTCCCAGGGAAAATGGCCAAAGGATGTGCCCGGGGGCCCCTGGCCCTGACTGCAAAGAATCCTTATATCGAAGGACGGACCCCACAACGAAGTTGTCCCCACCTCAAACTTGTGCTGCCCTGATAGACCCAAGGGAGCCCTACAAACTGACATCAGGAACCTGGACTGCTGAGTTTTCTTTCCCAGGGAAAATGGAAAAGGGATGTGCACAGGGGCCCCTGGTCCTGGGCTGGGGCCTGACTGCAAAGAATCCTTATATCGAAGGATGGACCCCACACCGAAGTTGTCCCCACCTCAAACTTGTGCTGCCCTGATAGACCCAAGGGAGCCCTACAAACTGACATCAGGAACCGGGACTGCTGAGTTTTCTTTCCCAGGGAAAATGGAAAAAGGATGTGCCCAGGGGCCCCTGGCCCTGACTGCAAAAAATCTTTATATCGAAGGATGGACCCCACACCGAAGTTCTCCCCACCTGAAACTTGTGCTGCCCTGATAGACCCAAGGGAGCCCTACAAACTGACATCAGGAACCTGGACTGCTGAGTTTTCTTTCCCAGGGAAAATGGAAAAAGGATGTGCACAGGAGCCCCTGAACCTGGACAGGGACCTCACGACAAAAAATCCATATATCGAAGGACGGACCCCACAACGAAGTTGTCCCCACCTCAAACTTGTGCTGCCCTGATAGACCCAAGGGAGCTCTACAAACTGACATCAGGAACCTGGACTGCTGAGTTTTCTTTCCCAGGTAAAATGGAAAAAGGATGTGCCCAGGGGCCCCTGGCCCTGACTGCAAAGAATCCTTATATCGAAGGATGGACCCCACACCGAAGTTGTCCCCACCTCAAACTTGTGCTGCCCTGATACACCCAAGGGAGCCCTACAAACTGACATCAGGAACCTGGACTGCTGAGTTTTCTTTCCCAGGGAAAATGGAAAAAGGATGTGCCCAGGGGCCCCTGGCCCTGGACAGGGACCTCACTGCAAAAAATCCTTATATCGAAGGATGGACCCCACACCGAAGTTCTCCCCACCTCAAACTTGTGCTGCCCTGATAGACCCAAGGGAGCCCTACAAACTGACATCAGGAACCTGGACTGCTGAGTTTTCTTTCCCAGGGAAAATGGATAAAGGATGTGCACAGGGGCCCCTGGCGCTGGACCGGGACCTCACTACAAGAAACCCTTATATCAAAGGATGGACCCCACACCGAAGTTGTCCCCACCTCAAACTTGTGCTGCCCTGATACACCCAAGGGAGCCCTACAAACTGACATCAGGAACCTGGACTGCTGAGTTTTCTTTCCCAGGGAAAATGGAAAAAGGATGTGCACAGGGGCCCCTGGCCCTGACTGCAAAGAATCCTTATATCGAAGGATGGACCCCACACCGAAGTTATCCCCACCTCAAACTTGTGCTGCCCTGATAGACCCAAGGGAGCCCTACAAACTGACATCAGGAACCGGGACTGCTGAGTTTTCTTTCCCAGGGAAAATGGAAAAAGGATGTGCACAGGGGCCCCTGGCCCTGACTGCAAAAAATCCTTATATCGAAGGATGGACCCCAGACCGAAGTTATCCCCACCTCAAACTTGTGCTGCCCTGATAGACCCAAGGGAGCCCTACAAACTGACATCAGGAACCTGGACTGCTGAGTTTTCTTTCCCAGGGAAAATGGAAAAAGGATGTGCACAGGGACCCCTGGCCCTGGGCTGGGGCCTGACTGCAAAGAATCCTTATATCGAAGGATGGACCCCACACCGAAGTTGTCCCCACCTCGAACTTGTGCTGCCCTGATAGACCCAAGGGAGCTCTACAAACTGACATCAGGAACCTGGACTGCTGAGTTTTCTTTCCCAGGGAAAATGGAAAAAGGATGTGCCCAGGGGCCCCTGCCCCTGACTGCAAAAATCTTTATATCGAAGGATGCACCCCACACCGAAGTTGTCCCCACCTCAAACTTGTGCTGCCCTGATAGACCCAAGGGAGCCCTACAAACTGACATCAGGAACCTGGACTGCTGAGTTTTCTTTCCCAGGGAAAATGGAAAAAGGATTTGCCCAGGGGCCCCTGGCCCTGGACAGAGACCTCACTGCAAAAAATCCTTATATCGAAGGATGGACCCCACACCGAAGTTGTCCCCACCTCAAACTTGTGCTGCCCTGATAGACCCAATGGAGCTCTACAAACTGACATCAGGAACCTGGACTGCTGAGTTTTCTTTCCCAGGGAAAATGGAAAAAGGATGTGCCCAAGGGCCCCTGGCCCTGACTGCAAAGAATCCTTATATCGAAGGATGGACCCCACACCGAAGTTGTCCCCACCTCAAACTTGTGCTGCCCTGATACACCCAAGGGAGCCCTACAAACTGACATCAGGAACCTGGACTGCTGAGTTTTCTTTCCCAGGGAAAATGGAAAAAGGATGTGCCCAGGGGCCCCTGGACTTGGCTGGGCCCTGACTGCAAAAAATCCTTATATCGAAGGATGGACCCCACACCAAAGATGTCCCCACCTCAAACTTGTGCTGCCCTGATACACCCAAGGGAGCCCTACAAACTGACATCAGGAACCTGGACTGCTGAGTTTTCTTTCCCAGGGAAAATGGCCAAAGGATGTGCCCGGGGGACCCTGGCCCTGACTGCAAAGAATCCTTATATCGAAGGACGGACCCCACACCGAAGTTGTCCCCACCTCAAACTTGTGCTGCCCTGATAGACCCAAGGGAGCCCTACAAACTGACATCAGGAACCTGGACTGCTGAGTTTTCTTTCCCAGGGAAAATGGAAAAAGGATGTGCCCAGGGGCCCCTGACCCTGACTGCAAAAAATCCTTATATCGAAGGATGGACCCCACACCGAAGTTCTCCCCACCTCAAACTTGTGCTGCCCTGATAGACCCAAGGGAGCCCTACAAACTGACATCAGGAACCTGGACTGCTGAGTTTTCTTTCCCAGGGAAAATGGAAAAAGGATGTGCACAGGGGCCCCTGGACCTGGACAGGGACCTCACTACAAAAAATCCATATATCGAAGGACGGACCCCACAACGAAGTTGTCCCCACCTCAAACTTGTGCTGCCCTGATAGACCCAAGGGATCTCTACAAACTGACATCACCAACCTGGACTGCTGAGTTTTCTTTCCCAGGGAAAATGGAAAAAGGATGTGCCCAGGGGCCCCTGGCCCTGGACAGGGGCCTCACTGCAAAAAATCCTTATATCGAAGGATGGACCCCACACCGAAGTTGTCCCCACCTCAAACTTGTGCTGCCCTGATAGACCCAAGGGAGCCCTACAAACTGACATCAGGAACCTGGACTGCTGAGTTTTCTTTCCCAGGGAAAATGGATAAAGGATGTGCACAGGGGCCCCTGGCGCTGGACCGGGACCTCACTACAAGAAATCCTTATATCAAAGGATGGACCCCACACCGAAGTTGTCCCCACCTCAAACTTGTGCTGCCCTGATAGACCCAAGGGAGCCCTACAAACTGACATCAGGAACCTGGACTGCTGAGTTTTCTTTCCCAGGGAAAATGGAAAAAGGATGTGCCCAGGGGCCCCTGGCCCTGACTGCAAAAAATCCTTATATCGAAGGATGGACCCCAGACCGAAGTTGTCCCCACCTCAAACTTGTGCTGCCCTGATAGACCCAAGGGAGCCCTACAAACTGACATCAGGAACCTGGACTGCTGAGTTTTCTTTCCCAGGGAAAATGGAAAAAGGATGTGCCCAGGGGCCCCTGGCCCTGACTGCAAAAACCTCACTACAAGAAATCCTTATATCGAAGGATGGACCCCACACCGAAGTTGTTGAAACCTCAAACTTGTGCTGCCCTGATAGACCCAAGGGAGCCCTACAAACTGACATCAGGAACCTGGACTGCTGAGTTTTCTTTCCCAGGGAAAATGGAAAAAGGATGTGCCCAGGGGCCCCTGGACCTGGACAGAGACCTCACTGCAAAAAATCCTTATATCGAAGGATGGACCCCACACCGAAGTTGTCCCCACCTCAAACTTGTGCTGCCCTGATAGACCCAAGGGAGCCCTACAAACTGACATCAGGAACCGGGACTGCTGAGTTTTCTTTCCCAGGGAAAATGGCCAAAGGTTGTACCCGGGGGCCCCTGGCCCTGACTGCAAAGAATCCTTATATCGAAGGACGGACCCCACAACGAATTTGTCCCCACCTCAAACTTGTGCTGCCCTGATAGACCCAAGGGAGCCCTACAAACTGACATCAGGAACCTGGACTGCTGAGTTTTCTTTCCCAGGGAAAATGGAAAAAGGATGTGCACAGGGGCCCCTGGCCCTGGGCTGGGGCCTGACTGCAAAGAATCCTTATATCGAACGATGGACCCCACACCGAAGTTGTTGAAACGTCAAACTTGTGCTACCCTGACAGACCCAAGGGAGCCCTAAAAACTGACATCAGGATCCTGGACTGCTGAGTTTTCTTTCCCAGGGAAAATGGAAAAAGGATGTGCCCAGGGGCCCCTGGCCCTGACTGCAAAAAATCCTTATATCGAAGGATGGACCCCAGACCGAAGTTGTCCCCACCTCAAACTTGTGCTGCCCTGATACACCCAAGGGAGCCCTACAAACTGACATCAGGAACCGGGACTGCTGAGTTTTCTTTCCCAGGGAAAATGGAAAAAGGATGTGCTCAGGGGCCCCTGGCCCTGGACAGGGGCCTCACTGCAAAAAACCATTATATCGAAGGATGGACCCCACACCGAAGTTGTCCCCATCTCAAACTTGTGCTGCCCTGATAGACCCAAGGGAGCCCTACAAACTGACATCAGGAACCTGGACTGCTGAGTTTTCTTTCCCAGGGAAAATGGCCAAAGGATGTGCCCGGGGGCCCCTGGCCCTGACTGCAAAGAATCCTTATATCGAAGGACGGACCCCACAACGAAGTTGTCCCCACCTCAAACTTGTGCTGCCCTGATAGACCCAAGGGAGCCCTACAAACTGACATCAGGAACCTGGACTGCTGAGTTTTCTTTCCCAGGGAAAATGGAAAAGGGATGTGCACAGGGGCCCCTGGTCCTGGGCTGGGGCCTGACTGCAAAGAATCCTTATATCGAAGGATGGACCCCACACCGAAGTTGTCCCCACCTCAAACTTGTGCTGCCCTGATAGACCCAAGGGAGCCCTACAAACTGACATCAGGAACCGGGACTGCTGAGTTTTCTTTCCCAGGGAAAATGGAAAAAGGATGTGCCCAGGGGCCCCTGGCCCTGACTGCAAAAAATCTTTATATCGAAGGATGGACCCCACACCGAAGTTCTCCCCACCTGAAACTTGTGCTGCCCTGATAGACCCAAGGGAGCCCTACAAACTGACATCAGGAACCTGGACTGCTGAGTTTTCTTTCCCAGGGAAAATGGAAAAAGGATGTGCACAGGAGCCCCTGAACCTGGACAGGGACCTCACGACAAAAAATCCATATATCGAAGGACGGACCCCACAACGAAGTTGTCCCCACCTCAAACTTGTGCTGCCCTGATAGACCCAAGGGAGCTCTACAAACTGACATCAGGAACCTGGACTGCTGAGTTTTCTTTCCCAGGTAAAATGGAAAAAGGATGTGCCCAGGGGCCCCTGGCCCTGACTGCAAAGAATCCTTATATCGAAGGATGGACCCCACACCGAAGTTGTCCCCACCTCAAACTTGTGCTGCCCTGATACACCCAAGGGAGCCCTACAAACTGACATCAGGAACCTGGACTGCTGAGTTTTCTTTCCCAGGGAAAATGGAAAAAGGATGTGCCCAGGGGCCCCTGGCCCTGGACAGGGACCTCACTGCAAAAAATCCTTATATCGAAGGATGGACCCCACACCGAAGTTCTCCCCACCTCAAACTTGTGCTGCCCTGATAGACCCAAGGGAGCCCTACAAACTGACATCAGGAACCTGGACTGCTGAGTTTTCTTTCCCAGGGAAAATGGATAAAGGATGTGCACAGGGGCCCCTGGCGCTGGACCGGGACCTCACTACAAGAAACCCTTATATCAAAGGATGGACCCCACACCGAAGTTGTCCCCACCTCAAACTTGTGCTGCCCTGATACACCCAAGGGAGCCCTACAAACTGACATCAGGAACCTGGACTGCTGAGTTTTCTTTCCCAGGGAAAATGGAAAAAGGATGTGCACAGGGGCCCCTGGCCCTGACTGCAAAGAATCCTTATATCGAAGGATGGACCCCACACCGAAGTTATCCCCACCTCAAACTTGTGCTGCCCTGATAGACCCAAGGGAGCCCTACAAACTGACATCAGGAACCGGGACTGCTGAGTTTTCTTTCCCAGGGAAAATGGAAAAAGGATGTGCACAGGGGCCCCTGGCCCTGACTGCAAAAAATCCTTATATCGAAGGATGGACCCCAGACCGAAGTTATCCCCACCTCAAACTTGTGC
The DNA here is from genome assembly GCF_050655825.1 of Lonchura striata. Classification (NCBI taxonomy): domain Eukaryota; kingdom Metazoa; phylum Chordata; class Aves; order Passeriformes; family Estrildidae; genus Lonchura; species Lonchura striata. Next base: position 15,192,614 of record NC_140711.1, on the reverse strand, counting down.
TGCCCTGATAGACCCAAGGGAGCCCTACAAACTGACATCAGGAACCTGGACTGCTGAGTTTTCTTTCCCAGGGAAAATGGAAAAAGGATGTGCACAGGGACCCCTGGCCCTGGGCTGGGGCCTGACTGCAAAGAATCCTTATATCGAAGGATGGACCCCACACCGAAGTTGTCCCCACCTCAAACTTGTGCTGCCCTGATACACCCAAGGGAGCTCTACAAACTGACATCAGGAACCTGGACTGCTGAGTTTTCTTTCCCAGGGAAAATGGAAAAAGGATGTGCCCAGGGGCCCCTGCCCCTGACTGCAAAAATCTTTATATCGAAGGATGCACCCCACACCGAAGTTGTCCCCACCTCAAACTTGTGCTGCCCTGATAGACCCAAGGGAGCCCTACAAACTGACATCAGGAACCTGGACTGCTGAGTTTTCTTTCCCAGGGAAAATGGAAAAAGGATTTGCCCAGGGGCCCCTGGCCCTGGACAGAGACCTCACTGCAAAAAATCCTTATATCGAAGGATGGACCCCACACCGAAGTTGTCCCCACCTCAAACTTGTGCTGCCCTGATAGACCCAATGGAGCTCTACAAACTGACATCAGGAACCTGGACTGCTGAGTTTTCTTTCCCAGGGAAAATGGAAAAAGGATGTGCCCAAGGGCCCCTGGCCCTGACTGCAAAGAATCCTTATATCGAAGGATGGACCCCACACCGAAGTTGTCCCCACCTCAAACTTGTGCTGCCCTGATACACCCAAGGGAGCCCTACAAACTGACATCAGGAACCTGGACTGCTGAGTTTTCTTTCCCAGGGAAAATGGAAAAAGGATGTGCCCAGGGGCCCCTGGACTTGGCTGGGCCCTGACTGCAAAAAATCCTTATATCGAAGGATGGACCCCACACCAAAGATGTCCCCACCTCAAACTTGTGCTGCCCTGATACACCCAAGGGAGCCCTACAAACTGACATCAGGAACCTGGACTGCTGAGTTTTCTTTCCCAGGGAAAATGGCCAAAGGATGTGCCCGGGGGACCCTGGCCCTGACTGCAAAGAATCCTTATATCGAAGGACGGACCCCACACCGAAGTTGTCCCCACCTCAAACTTGTGCTGCCCTGATAGACCCAAGGGAGCCCTACAAACTGACATCAGGAACCTGGACTGCTGAGTTTTCTTTCCCAGGGAAAATGGAAAAAGGATGTGCACAGGGGCCCCTGCCCCTGACTGCAAAAAATCCTTATATCGAAGGATGGACCCCAGACCGAAGTTGTCCCCACCTCAAACTTGTGCTGCCCTGATAGACCCAAGGGAGCCCTACAAACTGACATCAGGAACCTGGACTGCTGAGTTTTCTTTCCCAGGGAAAATGGAAAAAGGATGTGCCCAGGGGCCCCTGGCCCTGACTGCAAAAACCTCACTACAAGAAATCCTTATATCGAAGGATGGACCCCACACCGAAGTTGTTGAAACCTCAAACTTGTGCTGCCCTGATAGACCCAAGAGAGCCCTACAAACTGACATCAGGAACCTGGACTGCTGAGTTTTCTTTCCCAGGGAAAATGGAAAAAGGATGTGCCCAGGGGCCCCTGGCCCTGGACAGAGACCTCACTGCAAAAAATCCTTATATCGAAGGATGGACCCCACTCCGAACTTGTCCCCACCTCAAACTTGTGCTGCCCTGATAGACCCAAGGGAGCTCTACAAACTGACATCAGGAACCTGGACTGCTGAGTTTTCTTTCCCAGGGAAAATGGAAAAAGGATGTGCCCAAGGGCCCCTGGCCCTGACTGCAAAGAATCCTTATATCGAAGGATGGACCCCACACCGAAGTTGTCCCCACCTCAAACTTGTGCTGCCCTGATAGACACAAGGGAGCCCTACAAACTGACATCAGGAACCGGGAATGCTGAGTTTTCTTTCCCAGGGAAAATGGCCAAAGGTTGTACCCGGGGGCCCCTGGCCCTGACTGCAAAGAATCCTTATATCGAAGGACGGACCCCACAACGAAGTTGTCCCCACCTCAAACTTGTGCTGCCCTGATAGACCCAAGGGAGCCCTACAAACTGACATCAGGAACCTGGACTGCTGAGTTTTCTTTCCCAGGGAAAATGGAAAAAGGATGTGCACAGGGGCCCCTGGCCCTGGGCTGGGGCCTGACTGCAAAGAATCCTTATATCGAAGGATGGACCCCACACCGAAGTTGTCCCCACCTCAAACTTGTGCTGCCCTGATAGACCCAAGGGAGCCCTACAAACTGACATCAGGAACCGGGACTGCTGAGTTTTCTTTCCCAGGGAAAATGGAAAAAGGATGTGCCCAGGGGCCCCTGGCCCTGACTGCAAAAAATCCTTATATCGAAGGATGGACCCCACACCGAAGTTCTCCCCACCTCAAACTTGTGCTGCCCTGATAGACCCAAGGGAGCCCTATAAACTGACATCAGGAACCTGGACTGCTGAGTTTTCTTTCCCAGGGAAAATGGAAAAAGGATGTGCCCAGGGGCCCCTGGCCCTGACTGCAAAAAATCCTTATATCGAAGGATGGATCCCACACCGAAGTTGTCCCCACCTCAAACTTGTGCTGCCCTGATAGACCCAAGGGAGCCCTACAAACTGACATCAGGAACCGGGACTGCTGAGTTTTCTTTCCCAGGGAAAATGGAAAAAGGATGTGCTCAGGGGCCCCTGGCCCTGGACAGGGGCCTCACTTCAAAAAATCATTATATCGAAGGATGGACCCCACACCGAAGTTGTCCCCATCTCAAACTTGTGCTGCCCTGATAGACCCAAGGGAGCCCTACAAACTGACATCAGGAACCTGGACTGCTGAGTTTTCTTTCCCAGGGAAAATGGCCAAAGGATGTGCCCGGGGGCCCCTGGCCCTGACTGCAAAGAATCCTTATATCGAAGGACGGACCCCACAACGAAGTTGTCCCCACCTCAAACTTGTGCTGCCCTGATAGACCCAAGGGAGCCCTACAAACTGACATCAGGAACCTGGACTGCTGAGTTTTCTTTCCCAGGGAAAATGGAAAAGGGATGTGCACAGGGGCCCCTGGTCCTGGGCTGGGGCCTGACTGCAAAGAATCCTTATATCGAAGGATGGACCCCACACCGAAGTTGTCCCCACCTCAAACTTGTGCTGCCCTGATAGACCCAAGGGAGCCCTACAAACTGACATCAGGAACCGGGACTGCTGAGTTTTCTTTCCCAGGGAAAATGGAAAAAGGATGTGCCCAGGGGCCCCTGGCCCTGACTGCAAAAAATCTTTATATCGAAGGATGGACCCCACACCGAAGTTCTCCCCACCTGAAACTTGTGCTGCCCTGATAGACCCAAGGGAGCCCTACAAACTGACATCAGGAACCGGGACTGCTGAGTTTTCTTTCCCAGGGAAAATGGAAAAAGGATGTGCACAGGGGCCCCTGAACCTGGACAGGGACCTCACGACAAAAAATCCATATATCGAAGGACGGACCCCACAACGAAGTTGTCCCCACCTCAAACTTGTGCTGCCCTGATACACCCAGGGGAGCTCTACAAACTGACATCAGGAACCTGGACTGCTGAGTTTTCTTTCCCAGGGAAAATGGAAAAAGGATGTGCACAGGGGCCCCTGGCCCTGACTGCAAAAAATCCTTATATCGAAGGATGGACCCCAGACCGAAGTTATCCCCACCTCAAACTTGTGCTGCCCTGATAGACCCAAGGGAGCCCTACAAACTGACATCAGGAACCTGGACTGCTGAGTTTTCTTTCCCAGGGAAAATGGAAAAAGGATGTGCACAGGGACCCCTCGCCCTGGGCTGGGGCCTGACTGCAAAGAATCCTTATATCGAAGGATGGACCCCAGACCGAAGTTGTCCCCACCTCAAACTTGTGCTGCCCTGATAGACCCAAGGGAGCTCTACAAACTGACATCAGGAACCTGGACTGCTGAGTTTTCTTTCCCAGGGAAAATGGAAAAAGGATGTGCCCAGGGGCCCCTGCCCCTGACTGCAAAAATCATTATATCGAAGGATGGACCCCACACCGAAGTTGTCCCCACCTCAAACTTGTGCTGCCCTGATAGACCCAAGGGAGCCCTACAAACTGACATCAGGAACCTGGACTGCTGAGTTTTCTTTCCCAGGGAAAATGGAAAAAGGATGTGCAAAGGGGCCCCTGGCCCTGGACAGAGACCTCACTGCAAAAAATCCTTATATCGAAGGATGGACCCCACACCGAAGTTGTCCCCACCTCAAACTTGTGCTGCCCTGATAGACCCAAGGGAGCTCTACAAACTGACATCAGGAACCTGGACTGCTGAGTTTTCTTTCCCAGGGAAAATGGAAAAAGGGTGTGCCCAAGGGCCCCTGGCCCTGACTGCAAAGAATCCTTATATCGAAGGATGGACCCCACACCGAAGTTGTCCCCACCTCAAGCTTGTGCTGCCCTGATACACCCAAGGGAGCCCTACAAACTGACATCAGGAACCTGGACTGCTGAGTTTTCTTTCCCAGGGAAAATGGAAAAAGGATGTGCCCAGGGGCCCCTGGACTTGGCTGGGCCCTGACTGCAAAAAATCCTTATATCGAAGGATGGACCCCACACCAAAGATGTCCCCACCTCAAACTTGTGCTGCCCTGATAGACCCAAGGGAGCCCTACAAACTGACATCAGGAACCTGGACTGCTGAGTTTTCTTTCCCAGGGAAAATGGGCAAAGGATGTGCCCGGGGGCCCCTGGCCCTGACTGCAAAGAATCCTTATATCGAAGGACGGGCCCCACAACGAAGTTGTCCCCACCTCAAACTTGTGCTGCCCTGATACACCCAAGGGAGCCCTACAAACTGACATCAGGAACCTGGACTGCTGAGTTTTCTTTCCCAGGGAAAATGGAAAAAGGATGTGCACAGGGGCCCCTGGCCCTGGGCTGGGGCCTGACTGCAAAGAATCCTTATATTGAAGGATGGACCCCACACCGAAGTTGTCCCCACCTCAAACTTGTGCTGCCCTGATACATCCAAGGGAGCCCTACAAACTGACATCAGGAACCTGGACTGCTGAGTTTTCTTTCCCAGGGAAAATGGAAAAAGGATGTGCCCAGGGGCCCCTGGCCCTGGACAGGGGCCTCACTACAAAAAATCCTTATATCGAACGATGGACCCCACACCGAAGTTGTTGAATCGTCAAACTTGTGCTACCCTGACAGACCCAAGGGAGCCCTAAAAACTGACATCAGGAACCTGGACTGCTGAGTTTTCTTTCCCAGGGAAAATGGAAAAAGGATGTGCCCAGGGGCCCCTGGCCCTGACTGCAAAAAACACTTATATCGAAGGATGGACCCCACACCGAAGTTGTCCCCACCTCAAACTTGTGCTGCCCTGATACACCCAAGGGAGCCCTACAAACTGACATCAGGAACCGGGACTGCTGAGTTTTCTTTCCCAGGGAAAATGGAAAAAGGATGTGCTCAGGGGCCCCTGGCCCTGGACAGGGGCCTCACTGCAAAAAATCATTGTATCGAAGGATGGACCCCACACCGAAGTTGTCCCCATCTCAAACTTGTGCTGCCCTGATAGACCCAAGGGAGCCCTACAAACTGACATCAGGAACCTGGACTGCTGAGTTTTCTTTCCCAGGGAAAATGGCCAAAGGATGTCCCCGGGGGCCCCTGGCCCTGACTGCAAAGAATCCTTATATCGAAGGACGGACCCCACAACGAAGTTGTCCCCACCTCAAACTTGTGCTGCCCTGATAGACCCAAGGGAGCCCTACAAACTGACATCAGGAACCTGGACTGCTGAGTTTTCTTTCCCAGGGAAAATGGAAAAAGGATGTGCACAGGGGCCCCTGAACGTGGACAGGGGCATCACGACAAAAAATCCATATATCGAAGGACGGACCCCACAACGAAGTTGTCCCCACCTCAAACTTGTGCTGCCCTGATACACCCAAGGGAGCTCTACAAACTGACATCAGGAACCTGGACTGCTGAGTTTTCTTTCCCAGGGAAAATGGAAAAAGGATGTGCCCAGGGGCCCCTGGCCCTGACTGCAAAGAATCCTTATATCGAAGGATGGACCCCACACCGAAGTTGTCCCCACCTCAAACTTGTGCTGCCCTGATAGACCCAAGGGAGCCCTACAAACTGACATCAGGAACCTGGACTGCTGAGTTTTCTTTCCCAGGGAAAATGGAAAAAGGATGTGCCCAGGGGCCCCTGGCCCTGGACAGGGACCTCACTGCAAAAAATCCTTATATCGAAGGATGGACCCCACACCGAAGTTGTCCCCACCTCAAACTTGTGCTGCCCTGATAGACCCAAGGGAGCCCTACAAACTGACATCAGGAACCTGGACTGCTGAGTTTTCTTTCCCAGGTAAAATGGATAAAGGATGTGCACAGGGGCCCCTGGCGCTGGACCGGGACCTCACTACAAGAAACCCTTATATCAAAGGATGGACCCCACACCGAAGTTGTCCCCACCTCAAACTTGTGCTGCCCTGATACACCCAAGGGAGCCCTACAAACTGACATCAGGAACCTGGACTGCTGAGTTTTCTTTCCCAGGGGAAATGGAAAAAGGATGTGCACAGGGGCCCCTGGCCCTGACTGCAAAAAATCCTTATATCGAAGGATGGACCCCAGACCGATGTTATCCCCACCTCAAACTTGTGCTGCCCTGATAGACCCAAGGGAGCCCTACAAACTGACATCAGGAACCTGGACTGCTGAGTTTTCTTTCCCAGGGAAAATGGAAAAAGGATGTGCCCAGGGGCCCCTGGACTTGGCTGGGCCCTGACTGCAAAAAATCCTTATATCGAAGGATGGACCCCACACCAAAGATGTCCCCACCTCAAACTTGTGCTGCCCTGATAGACCCAAGGGAGCCCTACAAACTGACATCAGGAACCTGGACTGCTGAGTTTTCTTTCCCAGGGAAAATGGGCAAAGGATGTGCCCGGGGGCCCCTGGCCCTGACTGCAAAGAATCCTTATATCGAAGGACGGACCCCACAACGAAGTTGTCCCCACCTCAAACTTTGCTGCCCTGATACACCCAAGGGAGCCCTACAAACTGACATCAGGAACCTGGACTGCTGAGTTTTCTTTCCCAGGGAAAATGGAAAAAGGATGTGCACAGGGGCCCCTGGCCCTGGGCTGGGGCCTGACTGCAAAGAATCCTTATATCGAAGGATGGACCCCACACCGAAGTTGTCCCCACCTCAAACTTGTGCTGCCCTGATACATCCAAGGGAGCCCTACAAACTGACATCAGGAACCGGGACTGCTGAGTTTTCTTTCCCAGGGAAAATGGAAAAAGGATGTGCCCAGGGGCCCCTGGCCCTGACTGCAAAGAATCCTTATATCGAAGGATGGACCCCACACCAAAGTTGTCCCCACCTCAAACTTGTGCTGCCCTGATAGACCCAAGGGAGCCCTACAAACTGACATCAGGAACCGGGACTGCTGAGTTTTCTTTCCCAGGGAAAATGGAAAAAGGATGTGCTCAGGGGCCCCTGGCCCTGGACAGGGGCCTCACTGCAAAAAATCATTATATCGAAGGATGGACCCCACACCGAAGTTGTCCCCATCTCAAACTTGTGCTGCCCTGATAGACCCAAGGGAGCCCTACAAACTGACATCAGGAACCGGGACTGCTGAGTTTTCTTTCCCAGGGAAAATGGAAAAAGGATGTGCCCAGGGGCCCCTGGCCCTGACTGCAAAAAATCTTTATATCGAAGGATGGACCCCACACCGAAGTTCTCCCCACCTCAAACTTGTGCTGCCCTGATAGACCCAAGGGAGCCCTACAAACTGACATCAGGAACCTGGACTGCTGAGTTTTCTTTCCCAGGGAAAATGGAAAAAGGTTGTGCACAGGGGCCCCTGAACCTGGACAGGGACCTCACGACAAAAAATCCTTATATCGAAGGACGGACCCCACAACGAAGTTGTCCCCACCTCAAACTTGTGCTGCCCTGATAGACCCAAGGGAGCCCTACAAACTGACATCAGGAACCTGGACTGCTGAGTTTTCGTTCCCAGGGAAAATGGAAAAAGGATGTGCCCAGGGGCCCCTGGCCCTGGACAGGGGCCTCACTGCAAAAAATCCTTATATCGAAGGATGGACCCCACACCGAAGTTGTCCCCACCTCAAACTTGTGCTGCCCTGATAGACCCAAGGGAGCCCTACAAACTGACATCAGGAACCTGGACTGCTGAGTTTTCTTTCCCAGGGAAAATGGATAAAGGATGTGCACAGGGGCCCCTGGCGCTGGACCGGGACCTCACTACAAGAAACCCTTATATCAAAGGATGGACCCCACACCGAAGTTGTCCCCACCTCAAACTTGTGCTGCCCTGATACACCCAAGGGAGCCCTACAAACTGACATCAGGAACCTGGACTGCTGAGTTTTCTTTCCCAGGGAAAATGGAAAAAGGATGTGCACAGGGGCCCCTGGCCCTGACTGCAAAAAATCCTTATATCGAAGGATGGACCCCAGACCGAAGTTATCCCCACCTCAAACTTGTGCTGCCCTGATAGACCCAAGGGAGCCCTACAAACTGACATCAGGAACCTGGACTGCTGAGTTTTCTTTCCCAGGGAAAATGGAAAAAGGATGTGCACAGGGGTCCCTGGCCCTGACTGCAAAAAATCCTTATATCGAAGGATGGACCCCACACCGAAGTTATCCCCACCTCAAACTTGTGCTGCCCTGATAGACCCAAGGGAGCCCTACAAACTGACATCAGGAACCTGGACTGCTGAGTTTTCTTTCCCAGGGAAAATGGAAAAAGGATGTGCACAGGGACCCCTGGCCCTGGGCTGGGGCCTGACTGCAAAGAATCCTTATATCGAAGGATGGACCCCACACCGAAGTTGTCCCCACCTCGAACTTGTGCTGCCCTGATAGACCCAAGGGAGCTCTACAAACTGACATCAGGAACCTGGACTGCTGAGTTTTCTTTCCCAGGGAAAATGGAAAAAGGATGTGCCCAGGGGCCCCTGCCCCTGACTGCAAAAATCATTATATCGAAGGATGGACCCCACACCGAAGTTGTCCCCACCTCAAACTTGTGCTGCCCTGATAGACCCAAGGGAGCCCTACAAACTGACATCAGGAACCTGGACTGCTGAGTTTTCTTTCCCAGGGAAAATGGAAAAAGGATGTGCCCAGGGGCCCCTGGCCCTGGACAGAGACCTCACTGCAAAAAATCCTTATATCGAAGGATGGACCCCACACCGAAGTTGTCCCCACCTCAAACTTGTGCTGCCCTGATAGACCCAAGGGAGCTCTACAAACTGACATCAGGAACCTGGACTGCTGAGTTTTCTTTCCCAGGGAAAATGGAAAAAGGGTGTGCCCAAGGGCCCCTGGCCCTGACTGCAAAGAATCCTTATATCGAAGGATGGACCCCACACCGAAGTTGTCCCCACCTCAAACTTGTGCTGCCCTGATACACCCAAGGGAGCCCTACAAACTGACATCAGGAACCTGGACTGCTGAGTTTTCTTTCCCAGGGAAAATGGAAAAAGGATGTGCACAGGGGCCCCTGGACTTGGCTGGGCCCTGACTGCAAAAAATCCTTATATCGAAGGATGGACCCCACACCAAAGATGTCCCCACCTCAAACTTGTGCTGCCCTGATAGACCCAAGGGAGCCCTACGAACTGACATCAGGAACCTGGACTGCTGAGTTTTCTTTCCCAGGGAAAATGGGCAAAGGATGTGCCCGGGGGCCCCTGGCCCTGACTGCAAAGAATCCTTATATCGAAGGACGGACCCCACAACGAAGTTGTCCCCACCTCAAACTTTGCTGCCCTGATACACCCAAGGGAGCCCTACAAACTGACATCAGGAACCTGGACTGCTGAGTTTTCTTTCCCAGGGAAAATGGAAAAAGGATGTGCACAGGGGCCCCTGGCCCTGGGCTGGGGCCTGACTGCAAAGAATCCTTATATCGAAGGATGGACCCCACACCGAAGTTGTCCCCACCTCAAACTTGTGCTGCCCTGATACATCCAAGGGAGCCCTACAAACTGACATCAGGAACCGGGACTGCTGAGTTTTCTTTCCCAGGGAAAATGGAAAAAGGATGTGCCCAGGGGCCCCTGGCCCTGACTGCAAAAAATCCTTATATCGAAGGATGGACCCCACACCGAAGTTCTCCCCACCTCAAACTTGTGCTGCCCTGATAGACCCAAGGGAGCCCTACAAACTGACATCAGGAACCTGGACTGCTGAGTTTTCTTTCCCAGGGAAAATGGAAAAAGGATGTGCCCAGGGGCCCCTGGCCCTGGACAGGGGCCTCACTACAAAAAATCCTTATATCGAACGATGGACCCCACACCGAAGTTGTTGAATCGTCAAACTTGTGCTACCCTGACAGACCCAAGGGAGCCCTAAAAACTGACATCAGGAACCTGGACTGCTGAGTTTTCTTTCCCAGGGAAAATGGAAAAAGGATGTGCACAGGGACCCCTGGCCCTGGGCTGGGGCCTGACTGCAAAGAATCCTTATATCGAAGGATGGACCCCACACCGAAGTTGTCCCCACCTCGAACTTGTGCTGCCCTGATAGACCCAAGGGAGCTCTACAAACTGACATCAGGAACCTGGACTGCTGAGTTTTCTTTCCCAGGGAAAATGGAAAAAGGATGTGCCCAGGGGCCCCTGCCCCTGACTGCAAAAATCATTATATCGAAGGATGGACCCCACACCGAAGTTGTCCCCACCTCAAACTTGTGCTGCCCTGATAGACCCAAGGGAGCCCTACAAACTGACATCAGGAACCTGGACTGCTGAGTTTTCTTTCCCAGGGAAAATGGAAAAAGGATGTGCCCAGGGGCCCCTGGCCCTGGACAGAGACCTCACTGCAAAAAATCCTTATATCGAAGGATGGACCCCACACCGAAGTTGTCCCCACCTCAAACTTGTGCTGCCCTGATAGACCCAAGGGAGCTCTACAAACTGACATCAGGAACCTGGACTGCTGAGTTTTCTTTCCCAGGGAAAATGGAAAAAGGGTGTGCCCAAGGGCCCCTGGCCCTGACTGCAAAGAATCCTTATATCGAAGGATGGACCCCACACCGAAGTTGTCCCCACCTCAAACTTGTGCTGCCCTGATACACCCAAGGGAGCCCTACAAACTGACATCAGGAACCTGGACTGCTGAGTTTTCTTTCCCAGGGAAAATGGAAAAAGGATGTGCACAGGGGCCCCTGGACTTGGCTGGGCCCTGACTGCAAAAAATCCTTATATCGAAGGATGGACCCCACACCAAAGATGTCCCCACCTCAAACTTGTGCTGCCCTGATAGACCCAAGGGAGCCCTACAAACTGACATCAGGAACCTGGACTGCTGAGTTTTCTTTCCCAGGGAAAATGGGCAAAGGATGTGCCCGGGGGCCCCTGGCCCTGACTGCAAAGAATCCTTATATCGAAGGACGGACCCCACAACGAAGTTGTCCCCACCTCAAACTTTGCTGCCCTGATACACCCAAGGGAGCCCTACAAACTGACATCAGGAACCTGGACTGCTGAGTTTTCTTTCCCAGGGAAAATGGAAAAAGGATGTGCACAGGGGCCCCTGGCCCTGGGCTGGGGCCTGACTGCAAAGAATCCTTATATCGAAGGATGGACCCCACACCGAAGTTGTCCCCACCTCAAACTTGTGCTGCCCTGATACATCCAAGGGAGCCCTACAAACTGACATCAGGAACCGGGACTGCTGAGTTTTCTTTCCCAGGGAAAATGGAAAAAGGATGTGCCCAGGGGACCCTGGCCCTGACTGCAAAAAATCCTTATATCGAAGGATGGACCCCACACCGAAGTTCTCCCCACCTCAAACTTGTGCTGCCCTGATAGACCCAAGGGAGCCCTACAAACTGACATCAGGAACCTGGACTGCTGAGTTTTCTTTCCCAGGGAAAATGGAAAAAGGATGTGCCCAGGGGCCCCTGGCCCTGGACAGGGGCCTCACTACAAAAAATCCTTATATCGAACGATGGACCCCACACCGAAGTTGTTGAATCGTCAAACTTGTGCTACCCTGACAGACCCAAGGGAGCCCTAAAAACTGACATCAGGAACCTGGACTGCTGAGTTTTCTTTCCCAGGGAAAATGGAAAAAGGATGTGCCCAGGGGCCCCTGGCCCTGACTGCAAAAAATCCTTATATCGAAGGATGGACCCCACACCGAAGTTGTCCCCACCTCAAACTTGTGCTGCCCTGATACACCCAAGGGAGCCCTACAAACTGACATCAGGAACCGGGACTGCTGAGTTTTCTTTCCCAGGGAAAATGGAAAAAGGATGTGCTCTGGGGCCCCTGGCCCTGGACAGGGGCCTCACTGCAAAAAATCATTATATCGAAGGATGGACCCCACACCGAAGTTGTCCCCATCTCAAACTTGTGCTGCCCTGATAGACCCAAGGGAGCCCTACAAACTGACATCAGGAACCGGGACTGCTGAGTTTTCTTTCCCAGGGAAAATGGAAAAAGGATGTGCCCAGGGGCCCCTGGCCCTGACTGCAAAAAATCTTTATATCGAAGGATGGACCCCACACCGAAGTTCTCGCCACCTCAAACTTGTGCTGCCCTGATAGACCCAAGGGAGCCCTACAAACTGACATCAGGAACCTGGACTGCTGAGTTTTCTTTCCCAGGGAAAATGGAAAAAGGATGTGCACAGGGGCCCCTGAACCTGGACAGGGACCTCACGACAAAAAATCCATATATCGAAGGACGGACCCCACAACGAAGTTGTCCCCACCTCAAACTTGTGCTGCCCTGATAGACCCAAGGGAGCTCTACAAACTGACATCAGGAACCTGGACTGCTGAGTTTTCTTTCCCAGGTAAAATGGAAAAAGGATGTGCCCAGGGGCCCCTGGCCCTGACTGCAAAGAATCCTTATATCGAAGGATGGACCCCACACCGAAGTTGTCCCCACCTCAAACTTGTGCTGCCCTGATACACCCAAGGGAGCCCTACAAACTGACATCAGGAACCTGGACTGCTGAGTTTTCTTTCCCAGGGAAAATGGAAAAAGGATGTGCCCAGGGGCCCCTGGCCCTGGACAGAGACCTCACTGCAAAAAATCCTTATATCGAAGGATGGACCCCACACCGAAGTTGTCCCCACCTCAAACTTGTGCTGCCCTGATAGACCCAAGGGAGCCCTACAAACTGACATCAGGAACCTGGACTGCTGAGTTTTCTTTCCCAGGGAAAATGGAAAAAGGATGTGCCCAGGGGCCCCTGGCCCTGGACAGAGACCTCACTGCAAAAAATCCTTATATCGAAGGATGGACCCCACACCGAAGTTGTCCCCACCTCAAACTTGTGCTGCCCTGATAGACCCAAGGGAGCTCTACAAACTGACATCAGGAACCTGGACTGCTGAGTTTTCTTTCCCAGGGAAAATGGAAAAAGGGTGTGCCCAAGGGCCCCTGGCCCTGACTGCAAAGAATCCTTATATCGAAGGATGGACCCCACACCGAAGTTGTCCCCACCTCAAACTTGTGCTGCCCTGATACACCCAAGGGAGCCCTACAAACTGACATCAGGAACCTGGACTGCTGAGTTTTCTTTCCCAGGGAAAATGGAAAAAGGATGTGCCCAGGGGCCCCTGGACTTGGCTGGGCCCTGACTGCAAAAAATCCTTATATCGAAGGATGGACCCCACACCAAAGATGTCCCCACCTCAAACTTGTGCTGCCCTGATAGACCCAAGGGAGCCCTACAAACTGACATCAGGAACCTGGACTGCTGAGTTTTCTTTCCCAGGGAAAATGGGCAAAGGATGTGCCCGGGGGCCCCTGGCCCTGACTGCAAAGAATCCTTATATCGAAGGACGGACCCCACAACGAAGTTGTCCCCACCTCAAACTTTGCTGCCCTGATACACCCAAGGGAGCCCTACAAACTGACATCAGGAACCTGGACTGCTGAGTTTTCTTTCCCAGGGAAAATGGAAAAAGGATGTGCACAGGGGCCCCTGGCCCTGGGCTGGGGCCTGACTGCAAAGAATCCTTATATCGAAGGATGGACCCCACACCGAAGTTGTCCCCACCTCAAACTTGTGCTGCCCTGATACATCCAAGGGAGCCCTACAAACTGACATCAGGAACCGGGACTGCTGAGTTTTCTTTCCCAGGGAAAATGGAAAAAGGATGTGCCCAGGGGCCCCTGGCCCTGACTGCAAAAAATCCTTATATCGAAGGATGGACCCCACACCGAAGTTGTCCCCACCTCAAACTTGTGCTGCCCTGATACACCCAAGGGAGCCCTACAAACTGACATCAGGAACCGGGACTGCTGAGTTTTCTTTCCCAGGGAAAATGGAAAAAGGATGTGCCCAGGGGCCCCTGGCCCTGACTGCAAAAAATCTTTATATCGAAGGATGGACCCCACACCGAAGTTCTCCCCACCTCAAACTTGTGCTGCCCTGATAGACCCAAGGGAGCCCTACAAACTGACATCAGGAACCTGGACTGCTGAGTTTTCTTTCCCAGGGAAAATGGAAAAAGGATGTGCACAGGGGCCCCTGAACCTGGACAGGGACCTCACGACAAAAAATCCATATATCGAAGGACGGACCCCACAACGAAGTTGTCCCCACCTCAAACTTGTGCTGCCCTGATAGACCCAAGGGAGCTCTACAAACTGACATCAGGAACCTGGACTGCTGAGTTTTCTTTCCCAGGTAAAATGGAAAAAGGATGTGCCCAGGGGCCCCTGGCCCTGACTGCAAAGAATCCTTATATCGAAGGATGGACCCCACACCGAAGTTGTCCCCACCTCAAACTTGTGCTGCCCTGATAGACCCAAGGGAGCCCTACAAACTGACATCAGGAACCTGGACTGCTGAGTTTTCTTTCCCAGGGAAAATGGAAAAAGGATGTGCCCAGGGGCCCCTGGCCCTGGACAGGGACCTCACTGCAAAAAATCCTTATATCGAAGGATGGACCCCACACCGAAGTTGTCCCCACCTCAAACTTGTGCTGCCCTGATAGACCCAAGGGAGCCCTACAAACTGACATCAGGAACCTGGACTGCTGAGTTTTCTTTCCCAGGGAAAATGGATAAAGGATGTGCACAGGGGCCCCTGGCGCTGGACCGGGACCTCACTACAAGAAACCCTTATATCAAAGGATGGACCCCACACCGAAGTTGTCCCCACCTCAAACTTGTGCTGCCCTGATACACCCAAGGGAGCCCTACAAACTGACATCAGGAACCTGGACTGCTGAGTTTTCTTTCCCAGGGAAAATGGAAAAAGGATGTGCACAGGGGCCCCTGGCCCTGACTGCAAAAAATCCTTATATCGAAGGATGGACCCCAGACCGAAGTTATCCCCACCTCAAACTTGTGCTGCCCTGATAGACCCAAGGGAGCCCTACAAACTGACATCAGGAACCTGGACTGCTGAGTTTTCTTTCCCAGGGAAAATGGAAAAAGGATGTGCCCAGGGGCCCCTGGCCCTGACTGCAAAAAATCCTTATATCGAAGGATGGACCCCACACCGAAGTTATCCCCACCTCAAACTTGTGCTGCCCTGATAGACCCAAGGGAGCCCTACAAACTGACATCAGGAACCTGGACTGCTGAGTTTTCTTTCCCAGGGAAAATGGAAAAAGGATGTGCACAGGGACCCCTGGGCCTGGGCTGGGGCCTGACTGCAAAGAATCCTTATATCGAAGGATGGACCCCACACCGAAGTTGTCCCCACCTCGAACTTGTGCTGCCCTGATAGACCCAAGGGAGCTCTACAAACTGACATCCGGAACCTGGACTGCTGAGTTTTCTTTCCCAGGGAAAATGGAAAAAGGATGTGCCCAGGGGCCCCTGCCCCTGACTGCAAAAATCATTATATCGAAGGATGGACCCCACACCGAAGTTGTCCCCACCTCAAACTTGTGCTGCCCTGATAGACCCAAGGGAGCCCTACAAACTGACATCAGGAACCTGGACTGCTGAGTTTTCTTTCCCAGGGAAAATGGAAAAAGGATGTGCCCAGGGGCCCCTGGCCCTGGACAGAGACCTCACTGCAAAAAATCCTTATATCGAAGGATGGACCCCACACCGAAGTTGTCCCCACCTCAAACTTGTGCTGCCCTGATAGACCCAAGGGAGCTCTACAAACTGACATCAGGAACCTGGACTGCTGAGTTTTCTTTCCCAGGGAAAATGGAAAAAGGGTGTGCCCAAGGGCCCCTGGCCCTGACTGCAAAGAATCCTTATATCGAAGGATGGACCCCACACCGAAGTTGTCCCCACCTCAAACTTGTGCTGCCCTGATACACCCAAGGGAGCCCTACAAACTGACATCAGGAACCTGGACTGCTGAGTTTTCTTTCCCAGGGAAAATGGAAAAAGGATGTGCCCAGGGGCCCCTGGACTTGGCTGGGCCCTGACTGCAAAAAATCCTTATATCGAAGGATGGAACCCACACCAAAGATGTCCCCACCTCAAACTTGTGCTGCCCTGATAGACCCAAGGGAGCCCTACAAACTGACATCAGGAACCTGGACTGCTGAGTTTTCTTTCCCAGGGAAAATGGCCAAAGGATGTGCCCGGGGGCCCCTGGCCCTGACTGCAAAGAATCCTTATATCGAAGGACGGACCCCACAACGAAGTTGTCCCCACCTCAAACTTGTGCTGCCCTGATACACCCAAGGGAGCCCTACAAACTGACATCAGGAACCTGGACTGCTGAGTTTTCTTTCCCAGGGAAAATGGAAAAAGGATGTGCACAGGGGCCCCTGGTCCTGGGCTGGGGCCTGACTGCAAAGAATCCTTATATCGAAGGATGGACCCCACACCAAAGTTGTCCCCACCTCAAACTTGTGCTGCCCTGATAGACCCAAGGGAGCCCTACAAACTGACATCAGGAACCTGGACTGCTGAGTTTTCTTTCCCAGGGAAAATGGAAAAAGGATGTGCACAGGGGCCCCTGGCCCTGGGCTGGGGCCTGACTGCAAAGAATCCTTATATCGACGGATGGACCCCACACCGAAGTTGTCCCCACCTCAAACTTGTGCTGCCCTGATAGACCCAAGGGAGCCCTACAAACTGACATCAGGAAGCTGGACTGCTGAGTTTTCTTTCCCAGGGAAAATGGAAAAAGGATGTGCCCAGGGGCCCCTGGCCCTGACTGCAAAAAATCCTTATATCGAAGGATGGACCCCACACCGAAGTTGTCCCAACCTGAAACTTGTGCTGCCCTGATAGACCCAAGGGAGCCCTACAAACTGACATCAGGAACCTGGACTGCTGAGTTTTCTTTCCCAGGGAAAATGGAAAAAGGATGTGCCCAGGGGCCCCTGGCCCTGGACAGGGACCTCACTACAAGAAATCCTTATACCGAAGGATGGACCCCACACAAAAGTTGTTGCAACCTCAAACTTGTGCTGCCCTGATAGACCCAAGGGAGCCCTACAAACTGACATCAGGAACCTGGACTGCTGAGTTTTCTTTCCCAGGGAAAATGGAAAAAGGGTGTGCCCAGGGGCCCCTGGCCCTGACTGCAAAAAATCCTTATATCGAAGGATGGACCCCACACCGAAGTTGTCCCCACCTCAAACTTGTGCTGCCCTGATAGACCCAAGGGAGCCCTACAAACTGACATCAGGAACCTGGACTGCTGAGTTTTCTTTCCCAGCGAAAATGGCCAATGGGTGTTCCCAGGGGCCCCTGGCCCTTGGCAGGGCCCTGACTGCAAAGAATCCTTATATCGAAAGATGGACCCCACACCGAAGTTGTCCCCACCTCAAACTTGTGCTGCCCTGATACACCCAAGGGAGCCCTACAAACTGACATCAGGAACCTGGACTGCTGAGTTTTCTTTCCCAGGGAAAATGGAAAAAGGATGTGCCCAGGGGCCCCTGGCCCTGGACAGAGACCTCACTGCAAAAAATCCTTATATCGAAGGATGGACCCCACACCGAAGTTGTCCCCACCTCAAACTTGTGCTGCCCTGATAGACCCAAGGGAGCTCTACAAACTGACATCAGGAACCTGGACTGCTGAGTTTTCTTTCCCAGCGAAAATGGAAAAAGGGTGTGCCCAAGGGCCCCTGGCCCTGACTGCAAAGAATCCTTATATCGAAGGATGGACCCCACACCGAAGTTGTCCCCACCTCAAACTTGTGCTGCCCTGATACACCCAAGGGAGCCCTACAAACTGACATCAGGAACCTGGACTGCTGAGTTTTCTTTCCCAGGGAAAATGGAAAAAGGATGTGCCCAGGGGCCCCTGGACTTGGCTGGGCCCTGACTGCAAAAAATCCTTATATCGAAGGATGGACCCCACACCAAAGATGTCCCCACCTCAAACTTGTGCTGCCCTGATAGACCCAAGGGAGCCCTACAAACTGACATCAGGAACCTGGACTGCTGAGTTTTCTTTCCCAGGGAAAATGGGCAAAGGATGTGCCCGGGGGCCCCTGGCCCTGACTGCAAAGAATCCTTATATCGAAGGACGGACCCCACAACGAAGTTGTCCCCACCTCAAACTTGTGCTGCCCTGATACACCCAAGGGAGCCCTACAAACTGACATCAGGAACCTGGACTGCTGAGTTTTCTTTCCCAGGGAAAATGGAAAAAGGATGTGCACAGGGGCCCCTGGTCCTGGGCTGGGGCCTGACTGCAAAGAATCCTTATATCGAAGGATGGACCCCACACCAAAGTTGTCCCCACCTCAAACTTGTGCTGCCCTGATAGACCCAAGGGAGCCCTACAAAGTGACATCAGGAACCTGGACTGCTGAGTTTTCTTTCCCAGGGAAAATGGAAAAAGGATGTGCACAGGGGCCCCTGGCCCTGGGCTGGGGCCTGACTGCAAAGAATCCTTATATCGACGGATGGACCCCACACCGAAGTTGTCCCCACCTCAAACTTGTGCTGCCCTGATAGACCCAAGGGAGCCCTACAAACTGACATCAGGAACCTGGACTGCTGAGTTTTCTTTCCCAGGGAAAATGGAAAAAGGATGTGCCCAGGGGCCCCTGGCCCTGACTGCAAAAAATCCTTATATCGAAGGATGGACCCCACACCGAAGTTGTCCCAACCTGAAACTTGTGCTGCCCTGATAGACCCAAGGGAGCCCTACAAACTGACATCAGGAACCTGGACTGCTGAGTTTTCTTTCCCAGGGAAAATGGAAAAAGGATGTGTCCAGGGGCCCCTGGCCCTGGACAGGGACCTCACTACAAGAAATCCTTATACCGAAGGATGGACCCCACACAAAAGTTGTTGCAACCTCAAACTTGTGCTGCCCTGATAGACCCAAGGGAGCCCTACAAACTGACATCAGGAACCTGGACTGCTGAGTTTTCTTTCCCAGGGAAAATGGAAAAAGGATGTGCCCAGGGGCCCCTGGCCCTGACTGCAAAAAATCCTTATATCGAAGGATGGACCCCACACCGAAGTTGTCCCCACCTCAAACTTGTGCTGCCCTGATAGACCCAAGGGAGCCCTACAAACTGACATCAGGAACCTGGACTGCTGAGTTTTCTTTCCCAGGGAAAATGGAAAAAGGATGTGCCCAGGGGCCCCTGGCCCTGGACAGGGGCCTCACTACAAAAAATCCTTATATCGAAGGATGGACCCCACACCGAAGTTGTCCCCACCTCAAACTTGTGCTGCCCTGATAGACCCAAGGGAGCCCTACAAACTGACATCAGGAACCTGGACTGCTGAGTTTTCTTTCCCAGGGGAAATGGAAAAAGGTTGTGCCCAGGGGCCCCTGGCCCTGACTGCAAAGAATCCTTATATCGAAGGATGGACCCCACACTGAAGTTGTCCCCATCTCAAACTTGTGCTGCCCTGATAGACCCAAGGGAGCCCTACAAACTGACATCAGGAACCTGGACTGCTGAGTTTTCTTTTTCAGGGAAAATGGCCAAAGGATGTGCCCGGGGGCCCCTGGCCCTGACTGCAAAGAATCCTTATATCGAAGGACGGACCCCACAACGAAGTTGTCCCCACCTCAAACTTGTGCTGCCCTGATACACCCAAGGGAGCCATACAAACTGACATCAGGAACCTGGACTGCTGAGTTTTCTTTCCCAGGGAAAATGGAAAAAGGATGTGCACAGGGGCCCCTGGTCCTGGGCTGGGGCCTGACTGCAAAGAATCCTTATATCGAAGGATGGACCCCACACCGAAGTTGTCCCCACCTCAAACTTGTGCTGCCCTGATAGACCCAAGGGAGCCCTACAAACTGACATCAGGAACCGGGACTGCTGAGTTTTCTTTCCCAGGGAAAATGGAAAAAGGATGTGCCCAGGGGCCCCTGGCCCTGACTGCAAAAAATCTTTATATCGAAGGATGGACCCCACACCGAAGTTCTCCCCACCTCAAACTTGTGCTGCCCTGATAGACCCAAGGGAGCCCTACAAACTGACATCAGGAACCTGGACTGCTGAGTTTTCTTTCCCAGGGAAAATGGAAAAAGGATGTGCACAGGGGCCCCTGGACCTGGACAGGGACCTCACTACAAAAAATCCATATATCGAAGGATGGACCCCACACCGAAGTTGTCCCCACCTCAAACTTGTGCTGCCCTGATAGACCCAAGGGAGCTCTACAAACTGACATCAGGAACCTGGACTGCTGAGTTTTCTTTCCCAGGGAAAATGGAAAAAGGATGTGCCCAGGGGCCCCTGGCCCTGACTGCAAAGAATCCTTATATCGAAGGATGGACCCCAGACCGAAGTTGTCCCCACCTCAAACTTGTGCTGCCCTGATACACCCAAGGGAGCCCTACAAACTAACATCAGGAACCTGGACTGCTGAGTTTTCTTTCCCAGCGAAAATGGAAAAAGGATGTGCACAGGGGCCCCTGGACTTGGCTGGGCCCTGACTGCAAAAAATCCTTATATCGAAGGATGGACCCCACACCGAAGTTGTCCCCACCTCAAACTTGTGCTGCCCTGATAGACCCAAGGGAGCCCTACAAACTGACATCAGGAACCTGGACTGCTGAGTTTTCTTTCCCAGGGAAAATGGAAAAAGGATGTGCCCAGGGGCCCCTGGCCCTGGACAGGGACCTCACTACAAAAAATCCTTATACCGAAGGATGGACCCCACACAAAAATTGTTGCAACCTTAAACTTGTGCTGCCCTGATACACCCAAGGGAGCCCTACAAACTGACATCAGGAACCGGGACTGCTGAGTTTTCTTTCCCAGGGAAAATGGAAAAAGGGTGTGCCCAGGGGCCCCTGGCCCTGACTGCAAAAAATCCTTATATCGAAGGATGGACCCCACACCGAAGTTGTCCCCACCTCAAACTTGTGCTGCCCTGATAGACCCAAGGGAGCCCTACAAACTGACATCAGGAACCTGGACTGCTGAGTTTTCTTTCCCAGGGAAAATGGAAAAAGGATGTGCACAGGGGCCCCCGGCCCTGGAGTGGGACCTCACTACAAAAAATCCATATATCGAAGGATGGACCCCACACCAAAAAGCTGTTGCAACCTCAACCTTGTGCTACCCTGATAGACCCAAGGGAGCCCTACAAACTGACATCAGGAACCTGGACTGCTGAGTTTTCTTTCCCAGGGAAAATGGAAAAAGGATGTGCCCAGGGGCCCCTGGCCCTGACTGCAAAAACTTCTTATATCGAAGGATGGACCCCAATCCGAAGATGTCCCCACCTCAAACTTGTGCTGCCCTGATAGACCCAAGGGAGCCCTACAAACTGACATCAGGAACCTGGACTGCTGAGTTTTCTTTCCCAGGGAAAATGGCCAATGGGTGTTCCCAGGGGCCCCTGGCCCTTGGCAGGGCCCTGACTGCAAAGAATCCTTATATCGAAAGATGGACCCCACACCGAAGTTGTCCCCACCTCAAACTTGTGCTGCCCTGATAGACCCAAGGGAGCCCTACAAACTGACATCAGGAACCGGGACTGCTGAGTTTTCTTTCCCAGGGAAAATGGAAAAAGGATGTGCCCAGGGGCCCCTGGCCCTGGACAGGGACCTCACTACAAAAAATCCTTATATCGAAGGATGGACCCCACACCGAAGTTGTCCCCACCTCAAACTTGTGCTGCCCTGATAGACCCAAGGGAGCCCTACAAACTGACATCAGGAACCTGGACTGCTGAGTTTTCTTTCCCAGGGAAAATGGAAAAAGGATGTGCACAGGGGCCCCTGGCCCTGACTGCAAAAAATCCTTATATCGAAGGATGGACCCCACACCGAAGTTGTCCCCACCTCAAACTTGTGCTGCCCTGATAGACCCAAGGGAGCCCTACAAACTGACATCAGGAACCTGGACTGCTGAGTTTTCTTTCCCAGCGAAAATGGAAAAAGGATGTGCCAAGGGGCCCCTGGCCCTGACTGCAAAAAATCTTTATATCGAAGGATGGACCCCACACCGAAGTTCTCCCCACCTCAAACTTGTGCTGCCCTGATAGACCCAAGGGAGCCCTACAAACTGACATCAGGAACCTGGACTGCTGAGTTTTCTTTCCCAGGGAAAATGGAAAAAGGATGTGCACAGGGGCCCCTGGACCTGGACAGGGACCTCACTACAAAAAATCCATATATCGAAGGATGGACCCCACACCGAAGTTGTCCCCACCTCAAACTTGTGCTGCCCTGATAGACCCAAGGGAGCTCTACAAACTGACATCAGGAACCTGGACTGCTGAGTTTTCTTTCCCAGGGAAAATGGAAAAAGGATGTGCCCAGGGGCCCCTGGCCCTGACTGCAAAGAATCCTTATATCGAAGGATGGACCCCAGACCGAAGTTGTCCCCACCTCAAACTTGTGCTGCCCTGATACACCCAAGGGAGCCCTACAAACTGACATCAGGAACCTGGACTGCTGAGTTTTCTTTCCCAGCGAAAATGGAAAAAGGATGTGCCCAGGGGCCCCTGGACTTGGCTGGGCCCTGACTGCAAAAAATCCTTATATCGAAGGATGGACCCCACACCGAAGTTGTCCCCACCTCAAACTTGTGCTGCCCTGATACACCCAAGGGAGCCCTACAAACTGACATCAGGAACCTGGACTGCTGAGTTTTCTTTCCCAGGGAAAATGGAAAAAGGATGTGCCCAGGGGCCCCTGGCCCTGGACAGGGACCTCACTACAAAAAATCCTTATACCGAAGGATGGACCCCACACAAAAGTTGTTGCAACCTTAAACTTGTGCTGCCCTGATACACCCAAGGGAGCCCTACAAACTGACATCAGGAACCGGGACTGCTGAGTTTTCTTTCCCAGGGAAAATGGAAAAAGGATGTGCCCAGGGGCCCCTGGCCCTGACTGCAAAAAATCCTTATATCGAAGGATGGACCCCACACCGAAGTTGTCCCCACCTCAAACTTGTGCTGCCCTGATAGACCCAAGGGAGCCCTACAAACTGACATCAGGAACCTGGACTGCTGAGTTTTCTTTCCCAGGGAAAATGGAAAAAGGATGTGCACAGGGGCCCCCGGCCCTGGAGTGGGACCTCACTACAAAAAATCCATATATCGAAGGATGGACCCCACACCAAAAAGCTGTTGCAACCTCAAACTTGTGGTGCCCTGATAGACCCAAGGGAGCCCTACAAACTGACATCAGGAACCTGGACTGCTGAGTTTTCTTTCCCAGGGAAAATGGAAAAAGGATGTGCCCAGGGGCCCCTGGCCCTGACTGCAAAAACTTCTTATATCGAAGGATGGACCCCAATCCGAAGATGTCCCCACCTCAAACTTGTGCTGCCCTGATAGACCCAAGGGAGCCCTACAAACTGACATCAGGAACCTGGACTGCTGAGTTTTCTTTCCCAGCGAAAATGGCCAATGGGTGTTCCCAGGGGCCCCTGGCCCTTGGCAGGGCCCTGACTGCAAAGAATCCTTATATCGAAAGATGGACCCCACACCGAAGTTGTCCCCACCTCAAACTTGTGCTGCCCTGATACACCCAAGGGAGCCCTACAAACTGACATCAGGAACCTGGACTGCTGAGTTTTCTTTCCCAGGGAAAATGGAAAAAGGATGTGCCCAGGGGCCCCTGGCCCTGGACAGGTACCTCACTACAAAAAATCCTTATATCGAAGGATGGACCCCACACCGAAGTTGTCCCCACCTCAAACTTGTGCTGCCCTGATAGACCCAAGGGAGCCCTACAAACTGACATCAGGAACCTGGACTGCTGAGTTTTCTTTCCCAGGGAAAATGGAAAAAGGATGTGCACAGGGGCCCCTGGCCCTGACTGCAAAAAATCCTTATATCGAAGGATGGACCCCACACCGAAGTTGTCCCCACCTCAAACTTGTGCTGCCCTGATAGACCCAAGGGAGCCCTACAAACTGACATCAGGAACCTGGACTGCTGAGTTTTCTTTCCCAGGGAAAATGGAAAAAGGATGTGCACAGGGGCCCCTGGACCTGGACAGGGACCTCACTACAAAAAATCCATATATCGAAGGATGGACCCCACACCGAAGTTGTCCCCACCTCAAACTTGTGCTGCCCTGATAGACCCAAGGGAGCTCTACAAACTGACATCAGGAACCTGGACTGCTGAGTTTTCTTTCCCAGGGAAAATGGAAAAAGGATGTGCCCAGGGGCCCCTGGCCCTGACTGCAAAGAATCCTTATATCGAAGGATGGACCCCAGACCGAAGTTGTCCCCACCTCAAACTTGTGCTGCCCTGATACACCCAAGGGAGCCCTACAAACTGACATCAGGAACCTGGACTGCTGAGTTTTCTTTCCCAGCGAAAATGGAAAAAGGATGTGCCCAGGGGCCCCTGGACTTGGCTGGGCCCTGACTGCAAAAAATCCTTATATCGAAGGATGGACCCCACACCGAAGTTGTCCCCACCTCAAACTTGTTCTGCCCTGATAGACCCAAGGGAGCCCTACAAACTGACATCAGGAACCTGGACTGCTGAGTTTTCTTTCCCAGGGAAAATGGAAAAAGGATGTGCACAGGGGCCCCTGGCCCTGGACAGGGACCTCACTACAAAAAATCCTTATACCGAAGGATGGACCCCACACAAAAGTTGTTGCAACCTTAAACTTGTGCTGCCCTGATACACCCAAGGGAGCCCTACAAACTGACATCAGGAACCGGGACTGCTGAGTTTTCTTTCCCAGGGAAAATGGAAAAAGGATGTGCCCAGGGGCCCCTGGCCCTGACTGCAAAAAATCCTTATATCGAAGGATGGACCCCACACCGAAGTTGTCCCCACCTCAAACTTGTGCTGCCCTGATAGACCCAAGGGAGCCCTACAAACTGACATCAGGAACCTGGACTGCTGAGTTTTCTTTCCCAGGGAAAATGGAAAAAGGATGTGCACAGGGGCCCCCGGCCCTGGAGTGGGACCTCACTACAAAAAATCCATATATCGAAGGATGCACCCCACACCAAAAAGCTGTTACAACCTCAAACTTGTGCTACCCTGATAGACCCAAGGGAGCCCTACAAACTGACATCAGGAACCTGGACTGCTGAGTTTTCTTTCCCAGGGAAAATGGAAAAAGGATGTGCCCAGGGGCCCCTGGCCCTGACTGCAAAAACTTCTTATATCGAAGGATGGACCCCAATCCGAAGATGTCCCCACCTCAAACTTGTGCTGCCCTGATAGACCCAAGGGAGCCCTACAAACTGACATCAGGAACCTGGACTGCTGAGTTTTCTTTCCCAGCGAAAATGGCCAATGGGTGTTCCCAGGGGCCCCTGGCCCTTGGCAGGGCCCTGACTGCAAAGAATCCTTATATCGAAAGATGGACCCCACACCGAAGTTGTCCCCACCTCAAACTTGTGCTGCCCTGATACACCCAAGGGAGCCCTACAAACTGACATCAGGAACCTGGACTGCTGAGTTTTCTTTCCCAGGGAAAATGGAAAAAGGATGTGCCCAGGGGCCCCTGGCCCTGGACAGGTGCCTCACTACAAAAAATCCTTATATCGAAGGATGGACCCCACACCGAAGTTGTCCCCACCTCAAACTTGTGCTGCCCTGATAGACCCAAGGGAGCCCTACAAACTGACATCAGGAACCTGGACTGCTGAGTTTTCTTTCCCAGGGAAAATGGAAAAAGGATGTGCACAGGGGCCCCTGGCCCTGACTGCAAAAAATCCTTATATCGAAGGATGGACCCCACACCGAAGTTGTCCCCACCTCAAACTTGTGCTGCCCTGATAGACCCAAGGGAGCCCTACAAACTGACATCAGGAACCTGGACTGCTGAGTTTTCTTTCCCAGGGAAAATGGAAAAAGGATGTGCACAGGGGCCCCTGGACCTGGACAGGGACCTCACTACAAAAAATCCATATATCGAAGGATGGACCCCACACCGAAGTTGTCCCCACCTCAAACTTGTGCTGCCCTGATAGACCCAAGGGAGCTCTACAAACTGACATCAGGAACCTGGACTGCTGAGTTTTCTTTCCCAGGGAAAATGGAAAAAGGATGTGCCCAGGGGCCCCTGGCCCTGACTGCAAAGAATCCTTATATCGAAGGATGGACCCCAGACCGAAGTTGTCCCCACCTCAAACTTGTGCTTCCCTGATACACCCAAGGGAGCCCTACAAACTGACATCAGGAACCTGGACTGCTGAGTTTTCTTTCCCAGCGAAAATGGAAAAAGGATGTGCCCAGGGGCCCCTGGACTTGGCTGGGCCCTGACTGCAAAAAATCCTTATATCGAAGGATGGACCCCACACCGAAGTTGTCCCCACCTCAAACTTGTGCTGCCCTGATACACCCAAGGGAGCCCTACAAACTGACATCAGGAACCTGGACTGCTGAGTTTTCTTTCCCAGGGAAAATGGAAAAAGGATGTGCCCAGGGGCCCCTGGCCCTGGACAGGGACCTAACTACAAGAAATCCTTATACCGAAGGATGGACCCCACACAAAAGTTGTTGCAACCTCAAACTTGTGCTGCCCTGATACACCCAAGGGAGCCCTACAAACTGAC
The DNA here is from genome assembly GCF_050655825.1 of Lonchura striata. Taxonomy (NCBI): domain Eukaryota; kingdom Metazoa; phylum Chordata; class Aves; order Passeriformes; family Estrildidae; genus Lonchura; species Lonchura striata. The sequence continues at coordinate 15,165,700 of NC_140711.1, read as the reverse complement.
ATCAGGAACCGGGACTGCTGAGTTTACTTTCCCAGGGAAAACGGAAAAAGGATGTGCCCAGGGGCCCCTGGCCCTGACTGCAAAAAATCCTTATATCGAAGGATGGACCCCAGACCGAAGTTATCCCCACCTCAAACTTGTGCTGCCCTGATAGACCCAAGGGAGCCCTACAAACTGACATCAGGAACCTGGACTGCTGAGTTTTCTTTCCCAGGGAAAATGGAAAAAGGATGTGCACAGGGGTCCCTGGCCCTGACTGCAAAAAATCCTTATATCGAAGGATGGACCCCACACCGAAGTTATCCCCACCTCAAACTTGTGCTGCCCTGATAGACCCAAGGGAGCCCTACAAACTGACATCAGGAACCTGGACTGCTGAGTTTTCTTTCCCAGGGAAAATGGAAAAAGGATGTGCACAGGGACCCCTGGCCCTGGGCTGGGGCCTGACTGCAAAGAATCCTTATATCGAAGGATGGACCCCACACCGAAGTTGTCCCCACCTCGAACTTGTGCTGCCCTGATAGACCCAAGGGAGCTCTACAAACTGACATCAGGAACCTGGACTGCTGAGTTTTCTTTCCCAGGGAAAATGGAAAAAGGATGTGCCCAGGGGCCCCTGCCCCTGACTGCAAAAATCATTATATCGAAGGATGGACCCCACACCGAAGTTGTCCCCACCTCAAACTTGTGCTGCCCTGATAGACCCAAGGGAGCCCTACAAACTGACATCAGGAACCTGGACTGCTGAGTTTTCTTTCCCAGGGAAAATGGAAAAAGGATGTGCCCAGGGGCCCCTGGCCCTGGACAGAGACCTCACTGCAAAAAATCCTTATATCGAAGGATGGACCCCACACCGAAGTTGTCCCCACCTCAAACTTGTGCTGCCCTGATACACCCAAGGGAGCTCTACAAACTGACATCAGGAACCTGGACTGCTGAGTTTTCTTTCCCAGGGAAAATGGAAAAAGGGTGTGCCCAAGGGCCCCTGGCCCTGACTGCAAAGAATCCTTATATCGAAGGATGGACCCCACACCGAAGTTGTCCCCACCTCAAACTTGTGCTGCCCTGATACACCCAAGGGAGCCCTACAAACTGACATCAGGAACCTGGACTGCTGAGTTTTCTTTCCCAGGGAAAATGGAAAAAGGATGTGCCCAGGGGCCCCTGGACTTGGCTGGGCCCTGACTGCAAAAAATCCTTATATCGATGGATGGACCCCACACCAAAGATGTCCCCAACTCAAACTTGTGCTGCCCTGATAGACCCAAGGGAGCCCTACAAACTGACATCAGGAACCTGGACTGCTGAGTTTTCTTTCCCAGGGAAAATGGAAAAAGGATGTGCCCAGGGGCCCCTGGCCCTGGACAGGGGCCTCACTACAAAAAATCCTTATATCGAAGGATGGACCCCACACCGAAGTTGTCCCCACCTCAAACTTGTGCTGCCCTGATAGACCCAAGGGAGCCCTACAAACTGACATCAGGAACCTGGACTGCTGAGTTTTCTTTCCCAGGGGAAATGGAAAAAGGATGTGCCCAGGGGCCCCTGGCCCTGACTGCAAAGAATCCTTATATCGAAGGATGGACCCCACACTGAAGTTGTCCCCATCTCAAAATTGTGCTGCCCTGATAGACCCAAGGGAGCCCTACAAACTGACATCAGGAACCTGGACTGCTGAGTTTTCTTTCCCAGGGAAAATGGCCAAAGGATGTGCCCGGGGGCCCCTGGCCCTGACTGCAAAGAATCCTTATATCGAAGGACGGACCCCACAACGAAGTTGTCCCCACCTCAAACTTGTGCTGCCCTGATACACCCAAGGGAGCCCTACAAACTGACATCAGGAACCTGGACTGCTGAGTTTTCTTTCCCAGGGAAAATGGAAAAAGGATGTGCACAGGGGCCCCTGGTCCTGGGCTGGGGCCTGACTGCAAAGAATCCTTATATCGAAGGATGGACCCCACACCGAAGTTGTCCCCACCTCAAACTTGTGCTGCCCTGATAGACCCAAGGGAGCCCTACAAACTGACATCAGGAACCGGGACTGCTGAGTTTTCTTTCCCAGGGAAAATGGAAAAAGGATGTGCCCAGGGGCCCCTGGCCCTGACTGCAAAAAATCTTTATATCGAAGGATGGACCCCACACCGAAGTTCTCCCCACCTCAAACTTGTGCTGCCCTGATAGACCCAAGGGAGCCCTACAAACTGACATCAGGAACCTGGACTGCTGAGTTTTCTTTCCCAGGGAAAATGGAAAAAGGATGTGCACAGGGGCCCCTGGACCTGGACAGGGACCTCACTACAAAAAATCCATATATCGAAGGATGGACCCCACACCGAAGTTGTCCCCACCTCAAACTTGTGCTGCCCTGATAGACCCAAGGGAGCTCTACAAACTGACATCAGGAACCTGGACTGCTGAGTTTTCTTTCCCAGGGAAAATGGAAAAAGGATGTGCCCAGGGGCCCCTGGCCCTGACTGCAAAGAATCCTTATATCGAAGGATGGACCCCAGACCGAAGTTGTCCCCACCTCAAACTTGTGCTGCCCTGATACACCCAAGGGAGCCCTACAAACTAACATCAGGAACCTGGACTGCTGAGTTTTCTTTCCCAGCGAAAATGGAAAAAGGATGTGCACAGGGGCCCCTGGACTTGGCTGGGCCCTGACTGCAAAAAATCCTTATATCGAAGGATGGACCCCACACCGAAGTTGTCCCCACCTCAAACTTGTGCTGCCCTGATAGACCCAAGGGAGCCCTACAAACTGACATCAGGAACCTGGACTGCTGAGTTTTCTTTCCCAGGGAAAATGGAAAAAGGATGTGCCCAGGGGCCCCTGGCCCTGGACAGGGACCTCACTACAAAAAATCCTTATACCGAAGGATGGACCCCACACAAAAATTGTTGCAACCTTAAACTTGTGCTGCCCTGATACACCCAAGGGAGCCCTACAAACTGACATCAGGAACCGGGACTGCTGAGTTTTCTTTCCCAGGGAAAATGGAAAAAGGATGTGCCCAGGGGCCCCTGGCCCTGACTGCAAAAAATCCTTATATCGAAGGATGGACCCCACACCGAAGTTGTCCCCACCTCAAACTTGTGCTGCCCTGATAGACCCAAGGGAGCCCTACAAACTGACATCAGGAACCTGGACTGCTGAGTTTTCTTTCCCAGGGAAAATGGAAAAAGGATGTGCACAGGGGCCCCCGGCCCTGGAGTGGGACCTCACTACAAAAAATCCATATATCGAAGGATGGACCCCACACCAAAAAGCTGTTGCAACCTCAAACTTGTGCTACCCTGATAGACCCAAGGGAGCCCTACAAACTGACATCAGGAACCTGGACTGCTGAGTTTTCTTTCCCAGGGAAAATGGAAAAAGGATGTGCCCAGGGGCCCCTGGCCCTGACTGCAAAAACTTCTTATATCGAAGGATGGACCCCAATCCGAAGATGTCCCCACCTCAAACTTGTGCTGCCCTGATAGACCCAAGGGAGCCCTACAAACTGACATCAGGAACCTGGACTGCTGAGTTTTCTTTCCCAGGGAAAATGGCCAATGGGTGTTCCCAGGGGCCCCTGGCCCTTGGCAGGGCCCTGACTGCAAAGAATCCTTATATCGAAAGATGGACCCCACACCGAAGTTGTCCCCACCTCAAACTTGTGCTGCCCTGATAGACCCAAGGGAGCCCTACAAACTGACATCAGGAACCGGGACTGCTGAGTTTTCTTTCCCAGGGAAAATGGAAAAAGGATGTGCCCAGGGGCCCCTGGCCCTGGACAGGGACCTCACTACAAAAAATCCTTATATCGAAGGATGGACCCCACACCGAAGTTGTCCCCACCTCAAACTTGTGCTGCCCTGATAGACCCAAGGGAGCCCTACAAACTGACATCAGGAACCTGGACTGCTGAGTTTTCTTTCCCAGGGAAAATGGAAAAAGGATGTGCACAGGGGCCCCTGGCCCTGACTGCAAAAAATCCTTATATCGAAGGATGGACCCCACACCGAAGTTGTCCCCACCTCAAACTTGTGCTGCCCTGATAGACCCAAGGGAGCCCTACAAACTGACATCAGGAACCTGGACTGCTGAGTTTTCTTTCCCAGCGAAAATGGAAAAAGGATGTGCCAAGGGGCCCCTGGCCCTGACTGCAAAAAATCTTTATATCGAAGGATGGACCCCACACCGAAGTTCTCCCCACCTCAAACTTGTGCTGCCCTGATAGACCCAAGGGAGCCCTACAAACTGACATCAGGAACCTGGACTGCTGAGTTTTCTTTCCCAGGGAAAATGGAAAAAGGATGTGCACAGGGGCCCCTGGACCTGGACAGGGACCTCACTACAAAAAATCCATATATCGAAGGATGGACCCCACACCGAAGTTGTCCCCACCTCAAACTTGTGCTGCCCTGATAGACCCAAGGGAGCTCTACAAACTGACATCAGGAACCTGGACTGCTGAGTTTTCTTTCCCAGGGAAAATGGAAAAAGGATGTGCCCAGGGGCCCCTGGCCCTGACTGCAAAGAATCCTTATATCGAAGGATGGACCCCAGACCGAAGTTGTCCCCACCTCAAACTTGTGCTGCCCTGATACACCCAAGGGAGCCCTACAAACTGACATCAGGAACCTGGACTGCTGAGTTTTCTTTCCCAGCGAAAATGGAAAAAGGATGTGCCCAGGGGCCCCTGGACTTGGCTGGGCCCTGACTGCAAAAAATCCTTATATCGAAGGATGGACCCCACACCGAAGTTGTCCCCACCTCAAACTTGTGCTGCCCTGATACACCCAAGGGAGCCCTACAAACTGACATCAGGAACCTGGACTGCTGAGTTTTCTTTCCCAGGGAAAATGGAAAAAGGATGTGCCCAGGGGCCCCTGGCCCTGGAGAGGTGCCTCACTACAAAAAATCCTTATACCGAAGGATGGACCCCACACAAAAGTTGTTGCAACCTTAAACTTGTGCTGCCCTGATACACCCAAGGGAGCCCTACAAACTGACATCAGGAACCGGGACTGCTGAGTTTTCTTTCCCAGGGAAAATGGAAAAAGGATGTGCCCAGGGGCCCCTGGCCCTGACTGCAAAAAATCCTTATATCGAAGGATGGACCCCACACCGAAGTTGTCCCCACCTCAAACTTGTGCTGCCCTGATAGACCCAAGGGAGCCCTACAAACTGACATCAGGAACCTGGACTGCTGAGTTTTCTTTCCCAGGGAAAATGGAAAAAGGATGTGCACAGGGGCCCCCGGCCCTGGAGTGGGACCTCACTACAAAAAATCCATATATCGAAGGATGGACCCCACACCAAAAAGCTGTTGCAACCTCAAACTTGTGCTGCCCTGATAGACCCAAGGGAGCCCTACAAACTGACATCAGGAACCTGGACTGCTGAGTTTTCTTTCCCAGGGAAAATGGAAAAAGGATGTGCCCAGGGGCCCCTGGCCCTGACTGCAAAAACTTCTTATATCGAAGGATGGACCCCAATCCGAAGATGTCCCCACCTCAAACTTGTGCTGCCCTGATAGACCCAAGGGAGCCCTACAAACTGACATCAGGAACCTGGACTGCTGAGTTTTCTTTCCCAGCGAAAATGGCCAATGGGTGTTCCCAGGGGCCCCTGGCCCTTGGCAGGGCCCTGACTGCAAAGAATCCTTATATCGAAAGATGGACCCCACACCGAAGTTGTCCCCACCTCAAACTTGTGCTGCCCTGATACACCCAAGGGAGCCCTACAAACTGACATCAGGAACCTGGACTGCTGAGTTTTCTTTCCCAGGGAAAATGGAAAAAGGATGTGCCCAGGGGCCCCTGGCCCTGGACAGGTACCTCACTACAAAAAATCCTTATATCGAAGGATGGACCCCACACCGAAGTTGTCCCCACCTCAAACTTGTGCTGCCCTGATAGACCCAAGGGAGCCCTACAAACTGACATCAGGAACCTGGACTGCTGAGTTTTCTTTCCCAGGGAAAATGGAAAAAGGATGTGCACAGGGGCCCCTGGCCCTGACTGCAAAAAATCCTTATATCGAAGGATGGACCCCACACCGAAGTTGTCCCCACCTCAAACTTGTGCTGCCCTGATAGACCCAAGGGAGCCCTACAAACTGACATCAGGAACCTGGACTGCTGAGTTTTCTTTCCCAGGGAAAATGGAAAAAGGATGTGCACAGGGGCCCCTGAACCTGGACAGGGACCTCACGACAAAAAATCCATATATCGAAGGATGGACCCCACACCGAAGTTGTCCCCACCTCAAACTTGTGCTGCCCTGATAGACCCAAGGGAGCTCTACAAACTGACATCAGGAACCTGGACTGCTGAGTTTTCTTTCCCAGGGAAAATGGAAAAAGGATGTGCCCAGGGGCCCCTGGCCCTGACTGCAAAGAATCCTTATATCGAAGGATGGACCCCAGACCGAAGTTGTCCCCACCTCAAACTTGTGCTGCCCTGATACACCCAAGGGAGCCCTACAAACTGACATCAGGAACCTGGACTGCTGAGTTTTCTTTCCCAGCGAAAATGGAAAAAGGATGTGCCCAGGGGCCCCTGGACTTGGCTGGGCCCTGACTGCAAAAAATCCTTATATCGAAGGATGGACCCCACACCGAAGTTGTCCCCACCTCAAACTTGTTCTGCCCTGATAGACCCAAGGGAGCCCTACAAACTGACATCAGGAACCTGGACTGCTGAGTTTTCTTTCCCAGGGAAAATGGAAAAAGGATGTGCACAGGGGCCCCTGGCCCTGGACAGGGACCTCACTACAAAAAATCCTTATACCGAAGGATGGACCCCACACAAAAGTTGTTGCAACCTTAAACTTGTGCTGCCCTGATACACCCAAGGGAGCCCTACAAACTGACATCAGGAACCGGGACTGCTGAGTTTTCTTTCCCAGGGAAAATGGAAAAAGGATGTGCCCAGGGGCCCCTGGACTTGGCTGGGCCCTGACTGCAAAAAATCCTTATATCGAAGGATGGACCCCACACCGAAGTTGTCCCCACCTCAAACTTGTGCTGCCCTGATAGACCCAAGGGAGCCCTACAAACTGACATCAGGAACCTGGACTGCTGAGTTTTCTTTCCCAGGGAAAATGGAAAAAGGATGTGCCCAGGGGCCCCTGGCCCTGGACAGGGACCTCACTACAAGAAATCCTTATACCGAAGGATGGACCCCACACAAAAGTTGTTGCAACCTCAAACTTGTGCTGCCCTGATACACCCAAGGGAGCCCTACAAACTGACATCAGGAACCGGGACTGCTGAGTTTTCTTTCCCAGGGAAAATGGAAAAAGGATGTGCCCAGGGGCCCCTGGCCCTGACTGCAAAAAATCCTTATATCGAAGGATGGACCCCAGACCGAAGTTATCCCCACCTCAAACTTGTGCTGCCCTGATAGACCCAAGGGAGCCCTACAAACTGACATCAGGAACCTGGACTGCTGAGTTTTCTTTCCCAGGGAAAATGGAAAAAGGATGTGCACAGGGGTCCCTGGCCCTGACTGCAAAAAATCCTTATATCGAAGGATGGACCCCACACCGAAGTTATCCCCACCTCAAACTTGTGCTGCCCTGATAGACCCAAGGGAGCCCTACAAACTGACATCAGGAACCTGGACTGCTGAGTTTTCTTTCCCAGGGAAAATGGAAAAAGGATGTGCACAGGGACCCCTGGCCCTGGGCTGGGGCCTGACTGCAAAGAATCCTTATATCGAAGGATGGACCCCACACCGAAGTTGTCCCCACCTCGAACTTGTGCTGCCCTGATAGACCCAAGGGAGCTCTACAAACTGACATCAGGAACCTGGACTGCTGAGTTTTCTTTCCCAGGGAAAATGGAAAAAGGATGTGCCCAGGGGCCCCTGCCCCTGACTGCAAAAATCATTATATCGAAGGATGGACCCCACACCGAAGTTGTCCCCACCTCAAACTTGTGCTGCCCTGATAGACCCAAGGGAGCCCTACAAACTGACATCAGGAACCTGGACTGCTGAGTTTTCTTTCCCAGGGAAAATGGAAAAAGGATGTGCCCAGGGGCCCCTGGCCCTGGACAGAGACCTCACTGCAAAAAATCCTTATATCGAAGGATGGACCCCACACCGAAGTTGTCCCCACCTCAAACTTGTGCTGCCCTGATACACCCAAGGGAGCTCTACAAACTGACATCAGGAACCTGGACTGCTGAGTTTTCTTTCCCAGGGAAAATGGAAAAAGGGTGTGCCCAAGGGCCCCTGGCCCTGACTGCAAAGAATCCTTATATCGAAGGATGGACCCCACACCGAAGTTGTCCCCACCTCAAACTTGTGCTGCCCTGATACACCCAAGGGAGCCCTACAAACTGACATCAGGAACCTGGACTGCTGAGTTTTCTTTCCCAGGGAAAATGGAAAAAGGATGTGCCCAGGGGCCCCTGGACTTGGCTGGGCCCTGACTGCAAAAAATCCTTATATCGAAGGATGGACCCCACACCAAAGATGTCCCCAACTCAAACTTGTGCTGCCCTGATAGACCCAAGGGAGCCCTACAAACTGACATCAGGAACCTGGACTGCTGAGTTTTCTTTCCCAGGGAAAATGGGCAAAGGATGTGCCCGGGGGCCCCTGGCCCTGACTGCAAAGAATCCTTATATCGAAGGACGGACCCCACAACGAAGTTGTCCCCACCTCAAATTTTGCTGCCCTGATACACCCAAGGGAGCCCTACAAACTGACATCAGGAACCTGGACTGCTGAGTTTTCTTTCCCAGGGAAAATGGAAAAAGGATGTGCACAGGGGCCCCTGGCCCTGGGCTGGGGCCTGACTGCAAAGAATCCTTATATCAAAGGATGGACATCACACCGAAGTTGTCCCCACCTCAAACTTGTGCTGCCCTGATACATCCAAGGGAGCCCTACAAACTGACATCAGGAACCGGGACTGCTGAGTTTTCTTTCCCAGGGAAAATGGAAAAAGGATGTGCCCAGGGGCCCCTGGCCCTGACTGCAAAAAATCCTTATATCGAAGGATGGACCCCACACCGAAGTTCTCCCCACCTCAAACTTGTGCTGCCCTGATAGACCCAAGGGAGCCCTACAAACTGACATCAGGAACCTGGACTGCTGAGTTTTCTTTCCCAGGGAAAATGGAAAAAGGATGTGCCCAGGGGCCCCTGGCCCTGGACAGGGGCCTCACTACAAAAAATCCATATATCGAAGGATGGACCCCACACCAAAAAGCTGTTGCAACCTCAAACTTGTGCTACCCTGATAGACCCAAGGGAGCCCTACAAACTGACATCAGGAACCTGGACTGCTGAGTTTTCTTTCCCAGGGAAAATGGAAAAAGGATGTGCCCAGGGGCCCCTGGCCCTGACTGCAAAAACTTCTTATATCGAAGGATGGACCCCAATCCGAAGATGTCCCCACCTCAAACTTGTGCTGCCCTGATAGACCCAAGGGAGCCCTACAAACTGACATCAGGAACCTGGACTGCTGAGTTTTCTTTCCCAGGGAAAATGGCCAATGGGTGTTCCCAGGGGCCCCTGGCCCTTGGCAGGGCCCTGACTGCAAAGAATCCTTATATCGAAAGATGGACCCCACACCGAAGTTGTCCCCACCTCAAACTTGTGCTGCCCTGATAGACCCAAGGGAGCCCTACAAACTGACATCAGGAACCGGGACTGCTGAGTTTTCTTTCCCAGGGAAAATGGAAAAAGGATGTGCCCAGGGGCCCCTGGCCCTGGACAGGGACCTCACTACAAAAAATCCTTATATCGAAGGATGGACCCCACACCGAAGTTGTCCCCACCTCAAACTTGTGCTGCCCTGATAGACCCAAGGGAGCCCTACAAACTGACATCAGGAACCTGGACTGCTGAGTTTTCTTTCCCAGGGAAAATGGAAAAAGGATGTGCACAGGGGCCCCTGGCCCTGACTGCAAAAAATCCTTATATCGAAGGATGGACCCCACACCGAAGTTGTCCCCACCTCAAACTTGTGCTGCCCTGATAGACCCAAGGGAGCCCTACAAACTGACATCAGGAACCTGGACTGCTGAGTTTTCTTTCCCAGCGAAAATGGAAAAAGGATGTGCCAAGGGGCCCCTGGCCCTGACTGCAAAAAATCTTTATATCGAAGGATGGACCCCACACCGAAGTTCTCCCCACCTCAAACTTGTGCTGCCCTGATAGACCCAAGGGAGCCCTACAAACTGACATCAGGAACCTGGACTGCTGAGTTTTCTTTCCCAGGGAAAATGGAAAAAGGATGTGCACAGGGGCCCCTGGACCTGGACAGGGACCTCACTACAAAAAATCCATATATCGAAGGATGGACCCCACACCGAAGTTGTCCCCACCTCAAACTTGTGCTGCCCTGATAGACCCAAGGGAGCTCTACAAACTGACATCAGGAACCTGGACTGCTGAGTTTTCTTTCCCAGGGAAAATGGAAAAAGGATGTGCCCAGGGGCCCCTGGCCCTGACTGCAAAGAATCCTTATATCGAAGGATGGACCCCAGACCGAAGTTGTCCCCACCTCAAACTTGTGCTGCCCTGATACACCCAAGGGAGCCCTACAAACTGACATCAGGAACCTGGACTGCTGAGTTTTCTTTCCCAGGGAAAATGGAAAAAGGATGTGCCCAGGGGCCCCTGGACTTGGCTGGGCCCTGACTGCAAAAAATCCTTATATCGAAGGATGGACCCCACACCAAAGATGTCCCCAACTCAAACTTGTGCTGCCCTGATAGACCCAAGGGAGCCCTACAAACTGACATCAGGAACCTGGACTGCTGAGTTTTCTTTCCCAGGGAAAATGGGCAAAGGATGTGCCCGGGGGCCCCTGGCCCTGACTGCAAAGAATCCTTATATCGAAGGACGGACCCCACAACGAAGTTGTCCCCACCTCAAATTTTGCTGCCCTGATACACCCAAGGGAGCCCTACAAACTGACATCAGGAACCTGGACTGCTGAGTTTTCTTTCCCAGGGAAAATGGAAAAAGGATGTGCACAGGGGCCCCTGGCCCTGGGCTGGGGCCTGACTGCAAAGAATCCTTATATCAAAGGATGGACATCACACCGAAGTTGTCCCCACCTCAAACTTGTGCTGCCCTGATACATCCAAGGGAGCCCTACAAACTGACATCAGGAACCGGGACTGCTGAGTTTTCTTTCCCAGGGAAAATGGAAAAAGGATGTGCCCAGGGGCCCCTGGCCCTGACTGCAAAAAATCCTTATATCGAAGGATGGACCCCACACCGAAGTTCTCCCCACCTCAAACTTGTGCTGCCCTGATAGACCCAAGGGAGCCCTACAAACTGACATCAGGAACCTGGACTGCTGAGTTTTCTTTCCCAGGGAAAATGGAAAAAGGATGTGCCCAGGGGCCCCTGGCCCTGGACAGGGGCCTCACTACAAAAAATCCATATATCGAAGGATGGACCCCACACCAAAAAGCTGTTGCAACCTCAAACTTGTGCTACCCTGATAGACCCAAGGGAGCCCTACAAACTGACATCAGGAACCTGGACTGCTGAGTTTTCTTTCCCAGGGAAAATGGAAAAAGGATGTGCCCAGGGGCCCCTGGCCCTGACTGCAAAAACTTCTTATATCGAAGGATGGACCCCAATCCGAAGATGTCCCCACCTCAAACTTGTGCTGCCCTGATAGACCCAAGGGAGCCCTACAAACTGACATCAGGAACCTGGACTGCTGAGTTTTCTTTCCCAGGGAAAATGGCCAATGGGTGTTCCCAGGGGCCCCTGGCCCTTGGCAGGGCCCTGACTGCAAAGAATCCTTATATCGAAAGATGGACCCCACACCGAAGTTGTCCCCACCTCAAACTTGTGCTGCCCTGATAGACCCAAGGGAGCCCTACAAACTGACATCAGGAACCGGGACTGCTGAGTTTTCTTTCCCAGGGAAAATGGAAAAAGGATGTGCCCAGGGGCCCCTGGCCCTGGACAGGGACCTCACTACAAAAAATCCTTATATCGAAGGATGGACCCCACACCGAAGTTGTCCCCACCTCAAACTTGTGCTGCCCTGATAGACCCAAGGGAGCCCTACAAACTGACATCAGGAACCTGGACTGCTGAGTTTTCTTTCCCAGGGAAAATGGAAAAAGGATGTGCACAGGGGCCCCTGGCCCTGACTGCAAAAAATCCTTATATCGAAGGATGGACCCCACACCGAAGTTGTCCCCACCTCAAACTTGTGCTGCCCTGATAGACCCAAGGGAGCCCTACAAACTGACATCAGGAACCTGGACTGCTGAGTTTTCTTTCCCAGCGAAAATGGAAAAAGGATGTGCCAAGGGGCCCCTGGCCCTGACTGCAAAAAATCTTTATATCGAAGGATGGACCCCACACCGAAGTTCTCCCCACCTCAAACTTGTGCTGCCCTGATAGACCCAAGGGAGCCCTACAAACTGACATCAGGAACCTGGACTGCTGAGTTTTCTTTCCCAGGGAAAATGGAAAAAGGATGTGCACAGGGGCCCCTGGACCTGGACAGGGACCTCACTACAAAAAATCCATATATCGAAGGATGGACCCCACACCGAAGTTGTCCCCACCTCAAACTTGTGCTGCCCTGATAGACCCAAGGGAGCTCTACAAACTGACATCAGGAACCTGGACTGCTGAGTTTTCTTTCCCAGGGAAAATGGAAAAAGGATGTGCCCAGGGGCCCCTGGCCCTGACTGCAAAGAATCCTTATATCGAAGGATGGACCCCAGACCGAAGTTGTCCCCACCTCAAACTTGTGCTGCCCTGATACACCCAAGGGAGCCCTACAAACTGACATCAGGAACCTGGACTGCTGAGTTTTCTTTCCCAGCGAAAATGGAAAAAGGATGTGCCCAGGGGCCCCTGGACTTGGCTGGGCCCTGACTGCAAAAAATCCTTATATCGAAGGATGGACCCCACACCGAAGTTGTCCCCACCTCAAACTTGTGCTGCCCTGATACACCCAAGGGAGCCCTACAAACTGACATCAGGAACCTGGACTGCTGAGTTTTCTTTCCCAGGGAAAATGGAAAAAGGATGTGCCCAGGGGCCCCTGGCCCTGGACAGGGACCTCACTACAAAAAATCCTTATACCGAAGGATGGACCCCACACAAAAGTTGTTGCAACCTTAAACTTGTGCTGCCCTGATACACCCAAGGGAGCCCTACAAACTGACATCAGGAACCGGGACTGCTGAGTTTTCTTTCCCAGGGAAAATGGAAAAAGGATGTGCCCAGGGGCCCCTGGCCCTGACTGCAAAAAATCCTTATATCGAAGGATGGACCCCACACCGAAGTTGTCCCCACCTCAAACTTGTGCTGCCCTGATAGACCCAAGGGAGCCCTACAAACTGACATCAGGAACCTGGACTGCTGAGTTTTCTTTCCCAGGGAAAATGGAAAAAGGATGTGCACAGGGGCCCCCGGCCCTGGAGTGGGACCTCACTACAAAAAATCCATATATCGAAGGATGGACCCCACACCAAAAAGCTGTTGCAACCTCAAACTTGTGCTGCCCTGATAGACCCAAGGGAGCCCTACAAACTGACATCAGGAACCTGGACTGCTGAGTTTTCTTTCCCAGGGAAAATGGAAAAAGGATGTGCCCAGGGGCCCCTGGCCCTGACTGCAAAAACTTCTTATATCGAAGGATGGACCCCAATCCGAAGATGTCCCCACCTCAAACTTGTGCTGCCCTGATAGACCCAAGGGAGCCCTACAAACTGACATCAGGAACCTGGACTGCTGAGTTTTCTTTCCCAGCGAAAATGGCCAATGGGTGTTCCCAGGGGCCCCTGGCCCTTGGCAGGGCCCTGACTGCAAAGAATCCTTATATCGAAAGATGGACCCCACACCGAAGTTGTCCCCACCTCAAACTTGTGCTGCCCTGATACACCCAAGGGAGCCCTACAAACTGACATCAGGAACCTGGACTGCTGAGTTTTCTTTCCCAGGGAAAATGGAAAAAGGATGTGCCCAGGGGCCCCTGGCCCTGGACAGGTACCTCACTACAAAAAATCCTTATATCGAAGGATGGACCCCACACCGAAGTTGTCCCCACCTCAAACTTGTGCTGCCCTGATAGACCCAAGGGAGCCCTACAAACTGACATCAGGAACCTGGACTGCTGAGTTTTCTTTCCCAGGGAAAATGGAAAAAGGATGTGCACAGGGGCCCCTGGCCCTGACTGCAAAAAATCCTTATATCGAAGGATGGACCCCACACCGAAGTTGTCCCCACCTCAAACTTGTGCTGCCCTGATAGACCCAAGGGAGCCCTACAAACTGACATCAGGAACCTGGACTGCTGAGTTTTCTTTCCCAGGGAAAATGGAAAAAGGATGTGCACAGGGGCCCCTGGACCTGGACAGGGACCTCACTACAAAAAATCCATATATCGAAGGATGGACCCCACACCGAAGTTGTCCCCACCTCAAACTTTTGCTGCCCTGATAGACCCAAGGGAGCTCTACAAACTGACATCAGGAACCTGGACTGCTGAGTTTTCTTTCCCAGGGAAAATGGAAAAAGGATGTGCCCAGGGGCCCCTGGCCCTGACTGCAAAGAATCCTTATATCGAAGGATGGACCCCAGACCGAAGTTGTCCCCACCTCAAACTTGTGCTGCCCTGATACACCCAAGGGAGCCCTACAAACTGACATCAGGAACCTGGACTGCTGAGTTTTCTTTCCCAGCGAAAATGGAAAAAGGATGTGCCCAGGGGCCCCTGGACTTGGCTGGGCCCTGACTGCAAAAAATCCTTATATCGAAGGATGGACCCCACACCGAAGTTGTCCCCACCTCAAACTTGTTCTGCCCTGATAGACCCAAGGGAGCCCTACAAACTGACATCAGGAACCTGGACTGCTGAGTTTTCTTTCCCAGGGAAAATGGAAAAAGGATGTGCACAGGGGCCCCTGGCCCTGGACAGGGACCTCACTACAAAAAATCCTTATACCGAAGGATGGACCCCACACAAAAATTGTTGCAACCTTAAACTTGTGCTGCCCTGATACACCCAAGGGAGCCCTACAAACTGACATCAGGAACCGGGACTGCTGAGTTTTCTTTCCCAGGGAAAATGGAAAAAGGATGTGCCCAGGGGCCCCTGGCCCTGACTGCAAAAAATCCTTATATCGAAGGATGGACCCCACACCGAAGTTGTCCCCACCTCAAACTTGTGCTGCCCTGATAGACCCAAGGGAGCCCTACAAACTGACATCAGGAACCTGGACTGCTGAGTTTTCTTTCCCAGGGAAAATGGAAAAAGGATGTGCACAGGGGCCCCCGGCCCTGGAGTGGGACCTCACTACAAAAAATCCATATATCGAAGGATGCACCCCACACCAAAAAGCTGTTACAACCTCAAACTTGTGCTACCCTGATAGACCCAAGGGAGCCCTACAAACTGACATCAGGAACCTGGACTGCTGAGTTTTCTTTCCCAGGGAAAATGGAAAAAGGATGTGCCCAGGGGCCCCTGGCCCTGACTGCAAAAACTTCTTATATCGAAGGATGGACCCCAATCCGAAGATGTCCCCACCTCAAACTTGTGCTGCCCTGATAGACCCAAGGGAGCCCTACAAACTGACATCAGGAACCTGGACTGCTGAGTTTTCTTTCCCAGCGAAAATGGCCAATGGGTGTTCCCAGGGGCCCCTGGCCCTTGGCAGGGCCCTGACTACAAAGAATCCTTATATCGAAAGATGGACCCCACACCGAAGTTGTCCCCACCTCAAACTTGTGCTGCCCTGATACACCCAAGGGAGCCCTACAAACTGACATCAGGAACCTGGACTGCTGAGTTTTCTTTCCCAGGGAAAATGGAAAAAGGATGTGCCCAGGGGCCCCTGGCCCTGGACAGGTGCCTCACTACAAAAAATCCTTATATCGAAGGATGGACCCCACACCGAAGTTGTCCCCACCTCAAACTTGTGCTGCCCTGATAGACCCAAGGGAGCCCTACAAACTGACATCAGGAACCTGGACTGCTGAGTTTTCTTTCCCAGGGAAAATGGAAAAAGGATGTGCACAGGGGCCCCTGGCCCTGACTGCAAAAAATCCTTATATCGAAGGATGGACCCCACACCGAAGTTGTCCCCACCTCAAACTTGTGCTGCCCTGATAGACCCAAGGGAGCCCTACAAACTGACATCAGGAACCTGGACTGCTGAGTTTTCTTTCCCAGGGAAAATGGAAAAAGGATGTGCACAGGGGCCCCTGGACCTGGACAGGGACCTCACTACAAAAAATCCATATATCGAAGGATGGACCCCACACCGAAGTTGTCCCCACCTCAAACTTGTGCTGCCCTGATAGACCCAAGGGAGCTCTACAAACTGACATCAGGAACCTGGACTGCTGAGTTTTCTTTCCCAGGGAAAATGGAAAAAGGATGTGCCCAGGGGCCCCTGGCCCTGACTGCAAAGAATCCTTATATCGAAGGATGGACCCCAGACCGAAGTTGTCCCCACCTCAAACTTGTGCTTCCCTGATACACCCAAGGGAGCCCTACAAACTGACATCAGGAACCTGGACTGCTGAGTTTTCTTTCCCAGCGAAAATGGAAAAAGGATGTGCCCAGGGGCCCCTGGACTTGGCTGGGCCCTGACTGCAAAAAATCCTTATATCGAAGGATGGACCCCACACCGAAGTTGTCCCCACCTCAAACTTGTGCTGCCCTGATAGACCCAAGGGAGCCCTACAAACTGACATCAGGAACCTGGACTGCTGAGTTTTCTTTCCCAGGGAAAATGGAAAAAGGATGTGCCCAGGGGCCCCTGGCCCTGGACAGGGACCTCACTACAAGAAATCCTTATACCGAAGGATGGACCCCACACAAAAGTTGTTGCAACCTCAAACTTGTGCTGCCCTGATACACCCAAGGGAGCCCTACAAACTGACATCAGGAACCGGGACTGCTGAGTTTTCTTTCCCAGGGAAAATGGAAAAAGGATGTGCCCAGGGGCCCCTGGCCCTGACTGCAAAAAATCCTTATATCGAAGGATGGACCCCAGACCGAAGTTATCCCCACCTCAAACTTGTGCTGCCCTGATAGACCCAAGGGAGCCCTACAAACTGACATCAGGAACCTGGACTGCTGAGTTTTCTTTCCCAGGGAAAATGGAAAAAGGATGTGCACAGGGGTCCCTGGCCCTGACTGCAAAAAATCCTTATATCGAAGGATGGACCCCACACCGAAGTTATCCCCACCTCAAACTTGTGCTGCCCTGATAGACCCAAGGGAGCCCTACAAACTGACATCAGGAACCTGGACTGCTGAGTTTTCTTTCCCAGGGAAAATGGAAAAAGGATGTGCACAGGGACCCCTGGCCCTGGGCTGGGGCCTGACTGCAAAGAATCCTTATATCGAAGGATGGACCCCACACCGAAGTTGTCCCCACCTCGAACTTGTGCTGCCCTGATAGACCCAAGGGAGCTCTACAAACTGACATCAGGAACCTGGACTGCTGAGTTTTCTTTCCCAGGGAAAATGGAAAAAGGATGTGCCCAGGGGCCCCTGCCCCTGACTGCAAAAATCATTATATCGAAGGATGGACCCCACACCGAAGTTGTCCCCACCTCAAACTTGTGCTGCCCTGATAGACCCAAGGGAGCCCTACAAACTGACATCAGGAACCTGGACTGCTGAGTTTTCTTTCCCAGGGAAAATGGAAAAGGATGTGCCCAGGGGCCCCTGGCCCTGGACAGAGACCTCACTGCAAAAAATCCTTATATCGAAGGATGGACCCCACACCGAAGTTGTCCCCACCTCAAACTTGTGCTGCCCTGATACACCCAAGGGAGCTCTACAAACTGACATCAGGAACCTGGACTGCTGAGTTTTCTTTCCCAGGGAAAATGGAAAAAGGGTGTGCCCAAGGGCCCCTGGCCCTGACTGCAAAGAATCCTTATATCGAAGGATGGACCCCACACCGAAGTTGTCCCCACCTCAAACTTGTGCTGCCCTGATACACCCAAGGGAGCCCTACAAACTGACATCAGGAACCTGGACTGCTGAGTTTTCTTTCCCAGGGAAAATGGAAAAAGGATGTGCCCAGGGGCCCCTGGACTTGGCTGGGCCCTGACTGCAAAAAATCCTTATATCGAAGGATGGACCCCACACCAAAGATGTCCCCAACTCAAACTTGTCCTGCCCTGATAGACCCAAGGGAGCCCTACAAACTGACATCAGGAACCTGGACTGCTGAGTTTTCTTTCCCAGGGAAAATGGGCAAAGGATGTGCCCGGGGGCCCCTGGCCCTGACTGCAAAGAATCCTTATATCGAAGGACGGACCCCACAACGAAGTTGTCCCCACCTCAAACTTTGCTGCCCTGATACACCCAAGGGAGCCCTACAAACTGACATCAGGAACCTGGACTGCTGAGTTTTCTTTCCCAGGGAAAATGGAAAAAGGATGTGCACAGGGGCCCCTGGCCCTGGGCTGGGGCCTGACTGCAAAGAATCCTTATATCGAAGGATGGACATCACACCGAAGTTGTCCCCACCTCAAACTTGTGCTGCCCTGATACATCCAAGGGAGCCCTACAAACTGACATCAGGAACCGGGACTGCTGAGTTTTCTTTCCCAGGGAAAATGGAAAAAGGATGTGCCCAGGGGCCCCTGGCCCTGACTGCAAAAAATCCTTATATCGAAGGATGGACCCCACACCGAAGTTCTCCCCACCTCAAACTTGTGCTGCCCTGATAGACCCAAGGGAGCCCTACAAACTGACATCAGGAACCTGGACTGCTGAGTTTTCTTTCCCAGGGAAAATGGAAAAAGGATGTGCCCAGGGGCCCCTGGCCCTGGACAGGGGCCTCACTACAAAAAATCCTTATATCGAACGATGGACCCCACACCGAAGTTGTTGAATCGTCAAACTTGTGCTACCCTGACAGACCCAAGGGAGCCCTAAAAACTGACATCAGGAACCTGGACTGCTGAGTTTTCTTTCCCAGGGAAAATGGAAAAAGGATGTGCCCAGGGGCCCCTGGCCCTGACTGCAAAAAATCCTTATATCGAAGGATGGACCCCACACCGAAGTTGTCCCCACCTCAAACTTGTGCTGCCCTGATACACCCAAGGCAGCCCTACAAACTGACATCAGGAACCGGGACTGCTGAGTTTTCTTTCCCAGGGAAAATGGAAAAAGGATGTGCTCTGGGGCCCCTGGCCCTGGACAGGGGCCTCACTGCAAAAAATCATTATATCGAAGGATGGACCCCACACCGAAGTTGTCCCCATCTCAAACTTGTGCTGCCCTGATAGACCCAAGGGAGCCCTACAAACTGACATCAGGAACCGGGACTGCTGAGTTTTCTTTCCCAGGGAAAATGGAAAAAGGATGTGCCCAGGGGCCCCTGGCCCTGACTGCAAAAAATCTTTATATCGAAGGATGGACCCCACACCAAAGTTGTCCCCACCTCAAACTTGTGCTGCCCTGATAGACCCAAGGGAGCCCTACAAACTGACATCAGGAACCTGGACTGCTGAGTTTTCTTTCCCAGGGAAAATGGAAAAAGGATGTGCACAGGGGCCCCTGAACCTGGACAGGGACCTCACGACAAAAAATCCATATATCGAAGGACGGACCCCACAACGAAGTTGTCCCCACCTCAAACTTGTGCTGCCCTGATAGACCCAAGGGAGCTCTACAAACTGACATCAGGAACCTGGACTGCTGAGTTTTCTTTCCCAGGTAAAATGGAAAAAGGATGTGCCCAGGGGCCCCTGGCCCTGACTGCAAAGAATCCTTATATCGAAGGATGGACCCCACACCGAAGTTGTCCCCACCTCAAACTTGTGCTGCCCTGATACACCCAAGGGAGCCCTACAAACTGACATCAGGAACCTGGACTGCTGAGTTTTCTTTCCCAGGGAAAATGGAAAAAGGATGTGCCCAGGGGCCCCTGGCCCTGGACAGGGGCCTCACTGCAAAAAATCCTTATATCGAAGGATGGACCCCACACCGAAGTTGTCCCCACCTCAAACTTGTGCCGCCCTGATAGACCCAAGGGAGCCCTACAAACTGACATCAGGAACCTGGACTGCTGAGTTTTCTTTCCCAGGGAAAATGGAAAATGGATGTGCACAGGGGCCCCTGGCGCTGGACCGGGACCTCACTACAAGAAACCCTTATATCAAAGGATGGACCCCACACCGAAGTTGTCCCCACCTCAAACTTGTGCTGCCCTGATACACCCAAGGGAGCCCTACAAACTGACATCAGGAACCTGGACTGCTGAGTTTTCTTTCCCAGGGAAAATGGAAAAAGGATGTGCACAGGGGCCCCTGGCCCTGACTGCAAAAAATCCTTATATCGAAGGATGGACCCCAGACCGAAGTTATCCCCACCTCAAACTTGTGCTGCCCTGATAGACCCAAGGGAGCCCTACAAACTGACATCAGGAACCTGGACTGCTGAGTTTTCTTTCCCAGGGAAAATGGAAAAAGGATGTGCACAGGGGTCCCTGGCCCTGACTGCAAAAAATCCTTATATCGAAGGATGGACCCCACACCGAAGTTATCCCCACCTCAAACTTGTGCTGCCCTGATAGACCCAAGGGAGCCCTACAAACTGACATCAGGAACCTGGACTGCTGAGTTTTCTTTCCCAGGGGAAATGGAAAAAGGATGTGCACAGGGACCCCTGGCCCTGGGCTGGGGCCTGACTGCAAAGAATCCTTATATCGAAGGATGGACCCCACACCGAAGTTGTCCCCACCTCAAACTTGTGCTGCCCTGATAGACCCAAGGGAGCCCTACAAACTGACATCAGGAACCTGGACTGCTGAGTTTTCTTTCCCAGGGAAAATGGAAAAAGGATGTGCACAGGGGCCCCTGAACCTGGACAGGGACCTCACGACAAAAAATCCATATATCGAAGGACGGACCCCACAACGAAGTTGTCCCCACCTCAAACTTGTGCTGCCCTGATAGACCCAAGGGAGCTCTACAAACTGACATCAGGAACCTGGACTGCTGAGTTTTCTTTCCCAGGTAAAATGGAAAAAGGATGTGCCCAGGGGCCCCTGGCCCTGACTGCAAAGAATCCTTATATCGAAGGATGGACCCCACACCGAAGTTGTCCCCACCTCAAACTTGTGCTGCCCTGATACACCCAAGGGAGCCCTACAAACTGACATCAGGAACCTGGACTGCTGAGTTTTCTTTCCCAGGGAAAATGGAAAAAGGATGTGCCCAGGGGCCCCTGGCCCTGGACAGGGGCCTCACTGCAAAAAATCCTTATATCGAAGGATGGACCCCACACCGAAGTTGTCCCCACCTCAAACTTGTGCTGCCCTGATAGACCCAAGGGAGCCCTACAAACTGACATCAGGAACCTGGACTGCTGAGTTTTCTTTCCCAGGGAAAATGGAAAATGGATGTGCACAGGGGCCCCTGGCGCTGGACCGGGACCTCACTACAAGAAACCCTTATATCAAAGGATGGACCCCACACCGAAGTTGTCCCCACCTCAAACTTGTGCTGCCCTGATACACCCAAGGGAGCCCTACAAACTGACATCAGGAACCTGGACTGCTGAGTTTTCTTTCCCAGGGAAAATGGAAAAAGGATGTGCACAGGGGCCCCTGGCCCTGACTGCAAAAAATCCTTATATCGAAGGATGGACCCCAGACCGAAGTTATCCCCACCTCAAACTTGTGCTGCCCTGATAGACCCAAGGGAGCCCTACAAACTGACATCAGGAACCTGGACTGCTGAGTTTTCTTTCCCAGGGAAAATGGAAAAAGGATGTGCACAGGGGTCCCTGGCCCTGACTGCAAAAAATCCTTATATCGAAGGATGGACCCCACACCGAAGTTATCCCCACCTCAAACTTGTGCTGCCCTGATAGACCCAAGGGAGCCCTACAAACTGACATCAGGAACCTGGACTGCTGAGTTTTCTTTCCCAGGGGAAATGGAAAAAGGATGTGCACAGGGACCCCTGGCCCTGGGCTGGGGCCTGACTGCAAAGAATCCTTATATCGAAGGATGGACCCCACACCGAAGTTGTCCCCACCTCGAACTTGTGCTGCCCTGATAGACCCAAGGGAGCTCTACAAACTGACATCAGGAACCTGGACTGCTGAGTTTTCTTTCCCAGGGAAAATGGAAAAAGGATGTGCCCAGGGGCCCCTGCCCCTGACTGCAAAAATCATTATATCGAAGGATGGACCCCACACCGAAGTTGTCCCCACCTCAAACTTGTGCTGCCCTGATAGACCCAAGGGAGCCCTACAAACTGACATCAGGAACCTGGACTGCTGAGTTTTCTTTCCCAGGGAAAATGGGCAAAGGTTGTGCCCAGGGGCCCCTGGCCCTGGACAGAGACCTCAATGCAAAAAATCCTTATATCGAAGGATGGACCCCACACCGAAGTTGTCCCCACCTCAAACTTGTGCTGCCCTGATAGACCCAAGGGAGCTCTACAAACTGACATCAGGAACCTGGACTGCTGAGTTTTCTTTCCCAGGGAAAATGGAAAAAGGGTGTGCCCAAGGGCCCCTGGCCCTGACTGCAAAGAATCCTTATATCGAAGGATGGACCCCACACCGAAGTTGTCCCCACCTCAAACTTGTGCTGCCCTGATAGACCCAAGGGAGCCCTACAAACTGACATCAGGAACCTGGACTGCTGAGTTTTCTTTCCCAGGGAAAATGGAAAAAGGATGTGCCCAGGGGCCCCTGGACTTGGCTGGGCCCTGACTGCAAAAAATCCTTATATCGAAGGATGGACCCCACACCAAAGATGTCCCCACCTCAAACTTGTGCTGCCCTGATAGACCCAAGGGAGCCCTACAAACTGACATCAGGAACCTGGACTGCTGAGTTTTCTTTCCCAGGGAAAATGGGCAAAGGATGTGCCCGGGGGCCCCTGGCCCTGACTGCAAAGAATCCTTATATCGAAGGACGGACCCCACAACGAAGTTGTCCCCACCTCAAACTTTGCTGCCCTGATACACCCAAGGGAGCCCTACAAACTGACATCAGGAACCTGGACTGCTGAGTTTTCTTTCCCAGGGAAAATGGAAAAAGGATGTGCACAGGGGCCCCTGGCCCTGGGCTGTGGCCTGACTGCAAAGAATCCTTATATCGAAGGATGGACCCCACACCGAAGTTGTCCCCACCTCAAACTTGTGCTGCCCTGATACATCCAAGGGAGCCCTACAAACTGACATCAGGAACCGGGACTGCTGAGTTTTCTTTCCCAGGGAAAATGGAAAAAGGATGTGCCCAGGGGCCCCTGGCCCTGACTGCAAAAAATCCTTATATCGAAGGATGGACCCCACACCGAAGTTCTCCCCACCTCAAACTTGTGCTGCCCTGATAGACCCAAGGGAGCCCTACAAACTGACATCAGGAACCTGGACTGCTGAGTTTTCTTTCCCAGGGAAAATGGAAAAAGGATGTGCCCAGGGGCCCCTGGCCCTGGACAGGGGCCTCACTACAAAAAATCCTTATATCGAACGATGGACCCCACACCGAAGTTGTTGAATCGTCAAACTTGTGCTACCCTGACAGACCCAAGGGAGCCCTAAAAACTGACATCAGGAACCTGGACTGCTGAGTTTTCTTTCCCAGGGAAAATGGAAAAAGGATGTGCCCAGGGGCCCCTGGCCCTGACTGCAAAAAATCCTTATATCGAAGGATGGACCCCACACCGAAGTTGTCCCCACCTCAAACTTGTGCTGCCCTGATACACCCAAGGGAGCCCTACAAACTGACATCAGGAACCTGGACTTCTGAGTTTTCTTTCCCAGGGAAAATGGAAAAAGGATGTGCTCTGGGGCCCCTGGCCCTGGACAGGGGCCTCACTGCAAAAAATCATTATATCGAAGGATGGACCCCACACCGAAGTTGTCCCCATCTCAAACTTGTGCTGCCCTGATAGACCCAAGGGAGCCCTACAAACTGACATCAGGAACCGGGACTGCTGAGTTTTCTTTCCCAGGGAAAATGGAAAAAGGATGTGCCCAGGGGCCCCTGGCCCTGACTGCAAAAAATCTTTATATCGAAGGATGGACCCCACACCAAAGTTCTCCCCACCTCAAACTTGTGCTGCCCTGATAGACCCAAGGGAGCCCTACAAACTGACATCAGGAACCTGGACTGCTGAGTTTTCTTTCCCAGGGAAAATGGAAAAAGGATGTGCACAGGGGCCCCTGAACCTGGACAGGGACCTCACGACAAAAAATCCATATATCGAAGGACGGACCCCACACCGAAGTTGTCCCCACCTCAAACTTGTGCTGCCCTGATAGACCCAAGGGAGCTCTACAAACTGACATCAGGAACCTGGACTGCTGAGTTTTCTTTCCCAGGTAAAATGGAAAAAGGATGTGCCCAGGGGCCCCTGGCCCTGACTGCAAAGAATCCTTATATCGAAGGATGGACCCCACACCGAAGTTGTCCCCACCTCAAACTTGTGCTGCCCTGATACACCCAAGGGAGCCCTACAAACTGACATCAGGAACCTGGACTGCTGAGTTTTCTTTCCCAGGGAAAATGGAAAAAGGATGTGCCCAGGGGCCCCTGGCCCTGGACAGGGACCTCACTGCAAAAAATCCTTATATCGAAGGATGGACCCCACACCGAAGTTGTCCCCACCTCAAACTTGTGCTGCCCTGATAGACCCAAGGGAGCCCTACAAACTGACATCAGGAACCTGGACTGCTGAGTTTTCTTTCCCAGCGAAAATGGATAAAGGATGTGCACAGGGGCCCCTGGCGCTGGACCGGGACCTCACTACAAGAAACCCTTATATCAAAGGATGGACCCCACACCGAAGTTGTCCCCACCTCAAACTTGTGCTGCCCTGATACACCCAAGGGAGCCCTACAAACTGACATCAGGAACCTGGACTGCTGAGTTTTCTTTCCCAGGGAAAATGGAAAAAGGATGTGCACAGGGGCCCCTGGCCCTGACTGCAAAAAATCCTTATATCGAAGGATGGACCCCAGACCGAAGTTATCCCCACCTCAAACTTGTGCTGCCCTGATAGACCCAAGGGAGCCCTACAAACTGACATCAGGAACCTGGACTGCTGAGTTTTCTTTCCCAGGGAAAATGGAAAAAGGATGTGCACAGGGGTCCCTGGCCCTGACTGCAAAAAATCCTTATATCGAAGGATGGACCCCACACCGAAGTTATCCCCACCTCAAACTTGTGCTGCCCTGATAGACCCAAGGGAGCCCTACAAACTGACATCAGGAACCTGGACTGCTGAGTTTTCTTTCCCAGGGAAAATGGAAAAAGGATGTGCACAGGGACCCCTGGCCCTGGGCTGGGGCCTGACTGCAAAGAATCCTTATATCGAAGGATGGACCCCACACCGAAGTTGTCCCCACCTCGAACTTGTGCTGCCCTGATAGACCCAAGGGAGCTCTACAAACTGACATCAGGAACCTGGACTGCTGAGTTTTCTTTCCCAGGGAAAATGGAAAAAGGATGTGCCCAGGGGCCCCTGCCCCTGACTGCAAAAATCATTATATCGAAGGATGGACCCCACACCGAAGTTGTCCCCACCTCAAACTTGTGCTGCCCTGATAGACCCAAGGGAGCCCTACAAACTGACATCAGGAACCTGGACTGCTGAGTTTTCTTTCCCAGGGAAAATGGAAAAAGGATGTGCCCAGGGGCCCCTGGACTTGGCTGGGCCCTGACTGCAAAAAATCCTTATATCGAAGGATGGACCCCACACCAAAGATGTCCCCACCTCAAACTTGTGCTGCCCTGATAGACCCAAGGGAGCCCTACAAACTGACATCAGGAACCTGGACTGCTGAGTTTTCTTTCCCAGGGAAAATGGGCAAAGGATGTGCCCGGGGGCCCCTGGCCCTGACTGCAAAGAATCCTTATATCGAAGGACGGACCCCACAACGAAGTTGTCCCCACCTCAAACTTTGCTGCCCTGATACACCCAAGGGAGCCCTACAAACTGACATCAGGAACCTGGACTGCTGAGTTTTCTTTCCCAGGGAAAATGGAAAAAGGATGTGCACAGGGGCCCCTGGCCCTGGGCTGTGGCCTGACTGCAAAGAATCCTTATATCGAAGGATGGACCCCACACCGAAGTTGTCCCCACCTCAAACTTGTGCTGCCCTGATACATCCAAGGGAGCCCTACAAACTGACATCAGGAACCGGGACTGCTGAGTTTTCTTTCCCAGGGAAAATGGAAAAAGGATGTGCCCAGGGGCCCCTGGCCCTGACTGCAAAAAATCCTTATATCGAAGGATGGACCCCACACCGAAGTTCTCCCCACCTCAAACTTGTGCTGCCCTGATAGACCCAAGGGAGCCCTACAAACTGACATCAGGAACCTGGACTGCTGAGTTTTCTTTCCCAGGGAAAATGGAAAAAGGATGTGCCCAGGGGCCCCTGGCCCTGGACAGGGGCCTCACTACAAAAAATCCTTATATCGAACGATGGACCCCACACCGAAGTTGTTGAATCGTCAAACTTGTGCTACCCTGACAGACCCAAGGGAGCCCTAAAAACTGACATCAGGAACCTGGACTGCTGAGTTTTCTTTCCCAGGGAAAATGGAAAAAGGATGTGCCCAGGGGCCCCTGGCCCTGACTGCAAAAAATCCTTATATCGAAGGATGGACCCCACACCGAAGTTGTCCCCACCTCAAACTTGTGCTGCCCTGATACACCCAAGGGAGCCCTACAAACTGACATCAGGAACCGGGACTGCTGAGTTTTCTTTCCCAGGGAAAATGGAAAAAGGATGTGCTCAGGGGCCCCTGGCCCTGGACAGGGGCCTCACTGCAAAAAATCATTATATCGAAGGATGGACCCCACACCGAAGTTGTCCCCATCTCAAACTTGTGCTGCCCTGATAGACCCAAGGGAGCCCTACAAACTGACATCAGGAACCGGGACTGCTGAGTTTTCTTTCCCAGGGAAAATGGAAAAAGGATGTGCCCAGGGGCCCCTGGCCCTGACTGCAAAAAATCTTTATATCGAAGGATGGACCCCACACCGAAGTTCTCCCCACCTCAAACTTGTGCTGCCCTGATAGACCCAAGGGAGCCCTACAAACTGACATCAGGAACCTGGACTGCTGAGTTTTCTTTCCCAGGGAAAATGGAAAAAGGATGTGCACAGGGGCCCCTGAACCTGGACAGGGACCTCACGACAAAAAATCCATATATCGAAGGACGGACCCGACAACGAAGTTGTCCCCACCTCAAACTTGTGCTGCCCTGATAGACCCAAGGGAGCTCTACAAACTGACATCAGGAACCTGGACTGCTGAGTTTTCTTTCCCAGGTAAAATGGAAAAAGGATGTGCCCAGGGGCCCCTGGCCCTGACTGCAAAGAATCCTTATATCGAAGGATGGACCCCACACCGAAGTTGTCCCCACCTCAAACTTGTGCTGCCCTGATACACCTAAGGGAGCCCTACAAACTGACATCAGGAACCTGGACTGCTGAGTTTTCTTTCCCAGGGAAAATGGAAAAAGGATGTGCCCAGGGGCCCCTGGCCCTGGACAGGGACCTCACTGCAAAAAATCCTTATATCGAAGGATGGACCCCACACCGAAGTTGTCCCCACCTCAAACTTGTTCTGCCCTGATAGACCCAAGGGAGCCCTACAAACTGACATCAGGAACCTGGACTGCTGAGTTTTCTTTCCCAGGGAAAATGGATAAAGGATGTGCACAGGGGCCCCTGGCGCTGGACCGGGACCTCACTACAAGAAACCCTTATATCAAAGGATGGACCCCACACCGAAGTTGTCCCCACCTCAAACTTGTGCTGCCCTGATACACCCAAGGGAGCCCTACAAACTGACATCAGGAACCTGGACTGCTGAGTTTTCTTTCCCAGGGAAAATGGAAAAAGGATGTGCACAGGGGCCCCTGGCCCTGACTGCAAAAAATCCTTATATCGAAGGATGGACCCCAGACCGAAGTTATCCCCACCTCAAACTTGTGCTGCCCTGATAGACCCAAGGGAGCCCTACAAACTGACATCAGGAACCTGGACTGCTGAGTTTTCTTTCCCAGGGAAAATGGAAAAAGGTTGTGCACAGGGGTCCCTGGCCCTGACTGCAAAAAATCCTTATATCGAAGGATGGACCCCACACCGAAGTTATCCCCACCTCAAACTTGTGCTGCCCTGATAGACCCAAGGGAGCCCTACAAACTGACATCAGGAACCTGGACTGCTGAGTTTTCTTTCCCAGGGAAAATGGAAAAAGGATGTGCACAGGGACCCCTGGCCCTGGGCTGGGGCCTGACTGCAAAGAATCCTTATATCGAAGGATGGACCCCACACCGAAGTTGTCCCCACCTCGAACTTGTGCTGCACTGATAGACCCAAGGGAGCTCTACAAACTGACATCAGGAACCTGGACTGCTGAGTTTTCTTTCCCAGGGAAAATGGAAAAAGGATGTGCCCAGGGGCCCCTGCCCCTGACTGCAAAAATCATTATATCGAAGGATGGACCCCACACCGAAGTTGTCCCCACCTCAAACTTGTGCTGCCCTGATAGACCCAAGGGAGCCCTACAAACTGACATCAGGAACCTGGACTGCTGAGTTTTCTTTCCCAGGGAAAATGGAAAAAGGATGTGCCCAGGGGCCCCTGGCCCTGGACAGAGACCTCACTGCAAAAAATCCTTATATCGAAGGATAGACCCCACACCGAAGTTGTCCCCACCTCAAACTTGTGCTGCCCTGATAGACCCAAGGGAGCTCTACAAACTGACATCAGGAACCTGGACTGCTGAGTTTTCTTTCCCAGGGAAAATGGAAAAAGGGTGTGCCCAAGGGCCCCTGGCCCTGACTGCAAAGAATCCTTATATCGAAGGATGGACCCCACACCGAAGTTGTCCCCACCTCAAACTTGTGCTGCCCTGATACACCCAAGGGAGCCCTACAAACTGACATCAGGAACCTGGACTGCTGAGTTTTCTTTCCCAGGGAAAATGGAAAAAGGATGTGCCCAGGGGCCCCTGGACTTGGCTGGGCCCTGACTGCAAAAAATCCTTATATCGAAGGATGGACCCCACACCAAAGATGTCCCCACCTCAAACTTGTGCTGCCCTGATAGACCCAAGGGAGCCCTACAAACTGACATCAGGAACCTGGACTGCTGAGTTTTCTTTCCCAGGGAAAATGGCCAAAGGATGTGCCCGGGGGCCCCTGGCCCTGACTGCAAAGAATCCTTATATCGAAGGACGGACCCCACAACGAAGTTGTCCCCACCTCAAACTTGTGCTGCCCTGATACACCCAAGGGAGCCCTACAAACTGACATCAGGAACCTGGACTGCTGAGTTTTCTTTCCCAGGGAAAATGGAAAAAGGATGTGCACAGGGGCCCCTGGTCCTGGGCTGGGGCCTGACTGCAAAGAATCCTTATATCGAAGGATGGACCCCACACCGAAGTTGTCCCCACCTCAAACTTGTGCTGCCCTGATAGACCCAAGGGAGCCCTACAAAGTGACATCAGGAACCTGGACTGCTGAGTTTTCTTTCCCAGGGAAAATGGAAAAAGGATGTGCACAGGGGCCCCTGGCCCTGGGCTGGGGCCTGACTGCAAAGAATCCTTATATCGACGGATGGACCCCACACCGAAGTTGTCCCCACCTCAAACTTGTGCTGCCCTGATAGACCCAAGGGAGCCCTACAAACTGACATCAGGAACCTGGACTGCTGAGTTTTCTTTCCCAGGGAAAATGGAAAAAGGATGTGCCCAGGGGCCCCTGGCCCTGACTGCAAAAAATCCTTATATCGAAGGATGGACCCCACACCGAAGTTGTCCCAACCTCAAACTTGTGCTGCCCTGATAGACCCAAGGGAGCCCTACAAACTGACATCAGGAACCTGGACTGCTGAGTTTTCTTTCCCAGGGAAAATGGAAAAAGGATGTGCCCAGGGGCCCCTGGCCCTGGACAGGGACCTCACTACAAGAAATCCTTATACCGAAGGATGGACCCCACACAAAAGTTGTTGCAACCTCAAACTTGTGCTGCCCTGATAGACCCAAGGGAGCCCTACAAACTGACATCAGGAACCTGGACTGCTGAGTTTTCTTTCCCAGGGAAAATGGAAAAAGGATGTGCCCAGGGGCCCCTGGCCCTGACTGCAAAAAATCCTTATATCGAAGGATGGACCCCACACCGAAGTTGTCCCCACCTCAAACTTGTGCTGCCCTGATAGACCCAAGGGAGCCCTACAAACTGACATCAGGAACCTGGACTGCTGAGTTTTCTTTCCCAGCGAAAATGGCCAATGGGTGTTCCCAGGGGCCCCTGGCCCTTGGCAGGGCCCTGACTGCAAAGAATCCTTATATCGAAAGATGGACCCCACACCGAAGTTGTCCCCACCTCAAACTTGTGCTGCCCTGATACACCCAAGGGAGCCCTACAAACTGACATCAGGAACCTGGACTGCTGAGTTTTCTTTCCCAGGGAAAATGGAAAAAGGATGTGCCCAGGGGCCCCTGGCCCTGGACAGAGACCTCACTGCAAAGAATCCTTATATCGAAGGATGGACCCCACACCGAAGTTGTCCCCACCTCAAACTTGTGCTGCCCTGATACACCCAAGGGAGCCCTACAAACTGACATCAGGAACCTGGACTGCTGAGTTTTCTTTCCCAGGGAAAATGGAAAAAGGATGTGCCCAGGGGCCCCTGGACTTGGCTGGGCCCTGACTGCAAAAAATCCTTATATCGAAGGATGGACCCCACACCAAAGATGTCCCCACCTCAAACTTGTGCTGCCCTGATAGACCCAAGGGAGCTCTACAAACTGACATCAGGAACCTGGACTGCTGAGTTTTCTTTCCCAGGGAAAATGGAAAAAGGATGTGCCCAGGGGCCCCTGGCCCTGACTGCAAAAAATCTTTATATCGAAGGATGAACCCCACACCGAAGTTCTCCCCACCTCAAACTTGTGCTGCCCTGATAGACCCAAGGGAGCCCTACAAACTGACATCAGGAACCTGGACTGCTGAGTTTTCTTTCCCAGGGAAAATGGAAAAAGGATGTGCACAGGGGCCCCTGAACCTGGACAGGGACCGCACGACAAAAAATCCATATATCGAAGGACGGACCCCACAACGAAGTTGTCCCCACCTCAAACTTGTGCTGCCCTGATAGACCCAAGGGAGCTCTACAAACTGACATCAGGAACCTGGACTGCTGAGTTTTCTTTCCCAGGTAAAATGGAAAAAGGATGTGCCCAGGGGCCCCTGGCCCTGACTGCAAAGAATCCTTATATCGAAGGATGGACCCCACACCGAAGTTGTCCCCACCTCAAACTTGTGCTGCCCCGATACACCTAAGGGAGCCCTACAAACTGACATCAGGAACCTGGACTGCTGAGTTTTCTTTCCCAGGGAAAATGGAAAAAGGATGTGCCCAGGGGCCCCTGGCCCTGGACAGGGACCTCACTGCAAAAAATCCTTATATCGAAGGATGGACCCCACACCGAAGTTGTCCCCACCTCAAACTTGTGCTGCCCTGATAGACCCAAGGGAGCCCTACAAACTGACATCAGGAACCTGGACTGCTGAGTTTTCTTTCCCAGGGAAAATGGATAAAGGATGTGCACAGGGGCCCCTGGCGCTGGACCGGGACCTCACTACAAGAAACCCTTATATCAAAGGATGGACCCCACACCGAAGTTGTCCCCACCTCAAACTTGTGCTGCCCTGATACACCCAAGGGAGCCCTACAAACTGACATCAGGAACCTGGACTGCTGAGTTTTCTTTCCCAGGGAAAATGGAAAAAGGATGTGCACAGGGGTCCCTGGCTCTGACTGCAAAAAATCCTTATATCGAAGGATGGACCCCACACCGAAGTTATCCCCACCTCAAACTTGTGCTGCCCTGATAGACCCAAGGGAGCCCTACAAACTGACATCAGGAACCTGGACTGCTGAGTTTTCTTTCCCAGGGAAAATGGAAAAAGGATGTGCACAGGGACCCCGGGCCCTGGGCTGGGGCCTGACTGCAAAGAATCCTTATATCGAAGGATGGACCCCACACCGAAGTTGTCCCCACCTCGAACTTGTGCTGCCCTGATAGACCCAAGGGAGCTCTACAAACTGACATCAGGAACCTGGACTGCTGAGTTTTCTTTCCCAGGGAAAATGGAAAAAGGATGTGCCCAGGGGCCCCTGCCCCTGACTGCAAAAATCATTATATCGAAGGATGGACCCCACACCGAAGTTGTCCCCACCTCAAACTTGTGCTGCCCTGATAGACCCAAGGGAGCCCTACAAACTGACATCAGGAACCTGGACTGCTGAGTTTTCTTTCCCAGGGAAAATGGAAAAAGGATGTGCCCAGGGGCCCCTGGCCCTGGACAGAGACCTCACTGCAAAAAATCCTTATATCGAAGGATGGACCCCACACCGAAGTTGTCCCCACCTCAAACTTGTGCTGCCCTGATAGACCCAAGGGAGCTCTACAAACTGACATCAGGAACCTGGACTGCTGAGTTTTCTTTCCCAGGGAAAATGGAAAAAGGGTGTGCCCAAGGGCCCCTGGCCCTGACTGCAAAGAATCCTTATATCGAAGGATGGACCCCACACCGAAGTTGTCCCCACCTCAAACTTGTGCTGCCCTGATACACCCAAGGGAGCCCTACAAACTGACATCAGGAACCTGGACTGCTGAGTTTTCTTTCCCAGGGAAAATGGAAAAAGGATGTGCACAGGGGCCCCTGGTCCTGGGCTGGGGCCTGACTGCAAAGAATCCTTATATCGAAGGATGGACCCCACACCAAAGTTGTCCCCACCTCAAACTTGTGCTGCCCTGATAGACCCAAGGGAGCCCTACAAAGTGACATCAGGAACCTGGACTGCTGAGTTTTCTTTCCCAGGGAAAATGGAAAAAGGATGTGCACAGGGGCCCCTGGCCCTGGGCTGGGGCCTGACTGCAAAGAATCCTTATATCGACGGATGGACCCCACACCGAAGTTGTCCCCACCTCAAACTTGTGCTGCCCTGATAGACCCAAGGGAGCCCTACAAACTGACATCAGGAACCTGGACTGCTGAGTTTTCTTTCCCAGGGAAAATGGAAAAAGGATGTGCCCAGGGGCCCCTGGCCCTGACTGCAAAAAATCCTTATATCGAAGGATGGACCCCACACCGAAGTTGTCCCAACCTCAAACTTGTGCTGCCCTGATAGACCCAAGGGAGCCCTACAAACTGACATCAGGAACCTGGACTGCTGAGTTTTCTTTCCCAGGGAAAATGGAAAAAGGATGTGCCCAGGGGCCCCTGGCCCTGACTGCAAAGAATCCTTATATCGAAGGATGGACCCCACACCGAAGTTGTCCCCGCCTCAAACTTGTGCTGCCCCGATACACCTAAGGGAGCCCTACAAACTGACATCAGGAACCTGGACTGCTGAGTTTTCTTTCCCAGGGAAAATGGAAAAAGGATGTGCCCAGGGGCCCCTGGCCCTGGACAGGGACCTCACTGCAAAAAATCCTTATATCGAAGGATGGACCCCACACCGAAGTTGTCCCCACCTCAAACTTGTGCTGCCCTGATAGACCCAAGGGAGCCCTACAAACTGACATCAGGAACCTGGACTGCTGAGTTTTCTTTCCCAGGGAAAATGGATAAAGGATGTGCACAGGGGCCCCTGGCGCTGGACCGGGACCTCACTACAAGAAACCCTTATATCAAAGGATGGACCCCACACCGAAGTTGTCCCCACCTCAAACTTGTGCTGCCCTGATACACCCAAGGGAGCCCTACAAACTGACATCAGGAACCTGGACTGCTGAGTTTTCTTTCCCAGGGAAAATGGAAAAAGGATGTGCACAGGGGCCCCTGGCCCTGACTGCAAAAAATCCTTATATCGAAGGATGGACCCCAGACCGAAGTTATCCCCACCTCAAACTTGTGCTGCCCTGATAGACCCAAGGGAGCCCTACAAACTGACATCAGGAACCTGGACTGCTGAGTTTTCTTTCCCAGGGAAAATGGAAAAAGGATGTGCCCAGGGGCCCCTGCCCCTGGCTGCAAAAATCATTATATCGAAGGATGGACCCCACACCGAAGTTGTCCCCACCTCAAACTTGTGCTGCCCTGATAGACCCAAGGGAGCCCTACAAACTGACATCAGGAACCTGGACTGCTGAGTTTTCTTTCCCAGGGAAAATGGAAAAAGGATGTGCCCAGGGGCCCCTGGCCCTGGACAGAGACCTCACTGCAAAAAATCCTTATATCGAAGGATGGACCCCACACCGAAGTTGTCCCCACCTCAAACTTGTGCTGCCCTGATAGACCCAAGGGAGCTCTACAAACTGACATCAGGAACCTGGACTGCTGAGTTTTCTTTCCCAGGGAAAATGGAAAAAGGGTGTGCCCAAGGGCCCCTGGCCCTGACTGCAAAGAATCCTTATATCGAAGGATGGACCCCACACCGAAGTTGTCCCCACCTCAAACTTGTGCTGCCCTGATACACCCAAGGGAGCCCTACAAACTGACATCAGGAACCTGGACTGCTGAGTTTTCTTTCCCAGGGAAAATGGAAAAAGGATGTGCCCAGGGGCCCCTGGACTTGGCTGGGCCCTGACTGCAAAAAATCCTTATATCGAAGGATGGACCCCACACCAAAGATGTCCCCACCTCAAACTTGTGCTGCCCTGATAGACCCAAGGGAGCCCTACAAACTGACATCAGGAACCTGGACTGCTGAGTTTTCTTTCCCAGGGAAAATGGCCAAAGGATGTGCCCGGGGGCCCCTGGCCCTGACTGCAAAGAATCCTTATATCGAAGGACGGACCCCACAACGAAGTTGTCCCCACCTCAAACTTGTGCTGCCCTGATACACCCAAGGGAGCCCTACAAACTGACATCAGGAACCTGGACTGCTGAGTTTTCTTTCCCAGGGAAAATGGAAAAAGGATGTGCACAGGGGCCCCTGGTCCTGGGCTGGGGCCTGACTGCAAAGAATCCTTATATCGAAGGATGGACCCCACACCAAAGTTGTCCCCACCTCAAACTTGTGCTGCCCTGATAGACCCAAGGGAGCCCTACAAAATGACATCAGGAACCTGGACTGCTGAGTTTTCTTTCCCAGGGAAAATGGAAAAAGGATGTGCACAGGGGCCCCTGGCCCTGGGCTGGGGCCTGACTGCAAAGAATCCTTATATCGACGGATGGACCCCACACCGAAGTTGTCCCCACCTCAAACTTGTGCTGCCCTGATAGACCCAAGGGAGCCCTACAAACTGACATCAGGAACCTGGACTGCTGAGTTTTCTTTCCCAGGGAAAATGGAAAAAGGATGTGCCCAGGGGCCCCTGGCCCTGACTGCAAAAAATCCTTATATCGAAGGATGGACCCCACACCGAAGTTGTCCCAACCTCAAACTTGTGTAGCCCTGATAGACCCAAGGGAGCCCTACAAACTGACATCAGGAACCTGGACTGCTGAGTTTTCTTTCCCAGGGAAAATGGAAAAAGGATGTGCCCAGGGGCCCCTGGCCCTGGACAGGGACCTCACTACAAGAAATCCTTATACCGAAGGATGGACCCCACACAAAAGTTGTTGCAACCTCAAACTTGTGCTGCCCTGATAGACCCAAGGGAGCCCTACAAACTGACATCAGGAACCTGGACTGCTGAGTTTTCTTTCCCAGGGAAAATGGAAAAAGGATGTGCCCAGGGGCCCCTGGCCCTGACTGCAAAAAATCCTTATATCGAAGGATGGACCCCACACCGAAGTTGTCCCCACCTCAAACTTGTGCTGCCCTGATAGACCCAAGGGAGCCCTACAAACTGACATCAGGAACCTGGACTGCTGAGTTTTCTTTCCCAGCGAAAATGGCCAATGGGTGTTCCCAGGGGCCCCTGGCCCTTGGCAGGGCCCTGACTGCAAAGAATCCTTATATCGAAAGATGGACCCCACACCGAAGTTGTCCCCACCTCAAACTTGTGCTGCCCTGATACACCCAAGGGAGCCCTACAAACTGACATCAGGAACCTGGACTGCTGAGTTTTCTTTCCCAGGGAAAATGGAAAAAGGATGTGCCCAGGGGCCCCTGGCCCTGGACAGAGACCTCACTGCAAAAAATCCTTATATCGAAGGATGGACCCCACACCGAAGTTGTCCCCACCTCAAACTTGTGCTGCCCTGATAGACCCAAGGGAGCTCTACAAACTGACATCAGGAACCTGGACTGCTGAGTTTTCTTTCCCAGGGAAAATGGAAAAAGGGTGTGCCCAAGGGCCCCTGGCCCTGACTGCAAAGAATCCTTATATCGAAGGATGGACCCCACACCGAAGTTGTCCCCACCTCAAACTTGTGCTGCCCTGATACACCCAAGGGAGCCCTACAAACTGACATCAGGAACCTGGACTGCTGAGTTTTCTTTCCCAGGGAAAATGGAAAAAGGATGTGCCCAGGGGCCCCTGGACTTGGCTGGGCCCTGACTGCAAAAAATCCTTATATCGAAGGATGGACCCCACACCAAAGATGTCCCCACCTCAAACTTGTGCTGCCCTGATAGACCCAAGGGAGCCCTACAAACTGACATCAGGAACCTGGACTGCTGAGT
This sequence comes from Lonchura striata, assembly GCF_050655825.1. Taxonomy (NCBI): domain Eukaryota; kingdom Metazoa; phylum Chordata; class Aves; order Passeriformes; family Estrildidae; genus Lonchura; species Lonchura striata. The sequence continues at coordinate 15,129,161 of NC_140711.1, read as the reverse complement.
TTTCTTTCCCAGGGAAAATGGCCAAAGGATGTGCCCGGGGGCCCCTGGCCCTGACTGCAAAGAATCCTTATATCGAAGGACGGACCCCACAACGAAGTTGTCCCCACCTCAAACTTGTGCTGCCCTGATACACCCAAGGGAGCCCTACAAACTGACATCAGGAACCTGGACTGCTGAGTTTTCTTTCCCAGGGAAAATGGAAAAAGGATGTGCACAGGGGCCCCTGGTCCTGGGCTGGGGCCTGACTGCAAAGAATCCTTATATCGAAGGATGGACCCCACACCAAAGTTGTCCCCACCTCAAACTTGTGCTGCCCTGATAGACCCAAGGGAGCCCTACAAAGTGACATCAGGAACCTGGACTGCTGAGTTTTCTTTCCCAGGGAAAATGGAAAAAGGATGTGCACAGGGGCCCCTGGCCCTGGGCTGGGGCCTGACTGCAAAGAATCCTTATATCGACGGATGGACCCCACACCGAAGTTGTCCCCACCTCAAACTTGTGCTGCCCTGATAGACCCAAGGGAGCCCTACAAACTGACATCAGGAACCTGGACTGCTGAGTTTTCTTTCCCAGGGAAAATGGAAAAAGGATGTGCCCAGGGGCCCCTGGCCCTGACTGCAAAAAATCCTTATATCGAAGGATGGACCCCACACCGAAGTTGTCCCAACCTCAAACTTGTGCTGCCCTGATAGACCCAAGGGAGCCCTACAAACTGACATCAGGAACCTGGACTGCTGAGTTTTCTTTCCCAGGGAAAATGGAAAAAGGATGTGCCCAGGGGCCCCTGGCCCTGGACAGGGACCTCACTACAAGAAATCCTTATACCGAAGGATGGACCCCACACAAAAGTTGTTGCAACGTCAAACTTGTGCTGCCCTGATAGACCCAAGGGAGCCCTACAAACTGACATCAGGAACCTGGACTGCTGAGTTTTCTTTCCCAGGGAAAATGGAAAAAGGATGTGCCCAGGGGCCCCTGGCCCTGACTGCAAAGAATCCTTATATCGAAGGATGGACCCCACACTGAAGTTGTCCCCATCTCAAACTTGTGCTGCCCTGATAGACCCAAGGGAGCCCTACAAACTGACATCAGGAACCTGGACTGCTGAGTTTTCTTTCCCAGGGAAAATGGCCAAAGGATGTGCCCGGGGGCCCCTGGCCCTGACTGCAAAGAATCCTTATATCGAAGGACGGACCCCACAACGAAATTGTCCCCACCTCAAACTTGTGCTGCCCTGATAGACCCAAGGGAGCCCTACAAACTGACATCAGGAACCTGGACTGCTGAGTTTTCTTTCCCAGGGAAAATGGAAAAAGGATGTGCACAGGGGCCCCTGGTCCTGGGCTGGGGCCTGACTGCAAAGAATCCTTATATCGAAGGATGGACCCCACACCGAAGTTGTCCCCACCTCAAACTTGTGCTGCCCTGATAGACCCAAGGGAGCCCTACAAACTGACATCAGGAACCGGGACTGCTGAGTTTTCTTTCCCAGGGAAAATGGAAAAAGGATGTGCCCAGGGGCCCCTGGCCCTGACTGCAAAAAATCTTTATATCGAAGGATGGACCCCACACCGAAGTTCTCCCCACCTCAAACTTGTGCTGCCCTGATAGACCCAAGGGAGCCCTACAAACTGACATCAGGAACCTGGACTGCTGAGTTTTCTTTCCCAGGGAAAATGGAAAAAGGATGTGCACAGGGGCCCCTGGACCTGGACAGGGACCTCACTACAAAAAATCCATATATCGAAGGATGGACCCCACACCGAAGTTGTCCCCACCTCAAACTTGTGCTGCCCTGATAGACCCAAGGGAGCTCTACAAACTGACATCAGGAACCTGGACTGCTGAGTTTTCTTTCCCAGGGAAAATGGAAAAAGGATGTGCCCAGGGGCCCCTGGCCCTGACTGCAAAGAATCCTTATATCGAAGGATGGACCCCAGACCGAAGTTGTCCCCACCTCAAACTTGTGCTGCCCTGATACACCCAAGGGAGCCCTACAAACTAACATCAGGAACCTGGACTGCTGAGTTTTCTTTCCCAGCGAAAATGGAAAAAGGATGTGCACAGGGGCCCCTGGACTTGGCTGGGCCCTGACTGCAAAAAATCCTTATATCGAAGGATGGACCCCACACCGAAATTGTCCCCACCTCAAACTTGTGCTGCCCTGATAGACCCAAGGGAGCCCTACAAACTGACATCAGGAACCTGGACTGCTGAGTTTTCTTTCCCAGGGAAAATGGAAAAAGGATGTGCCCAGGGGCCCCTGGCCCTGGACAGGGACCTCACTACAAAAAATCCTTATACCGAAGGATGGACCCCACACAAAAGTTGTTGCAACCTTAAACTTGTGCTGCCCTGATAGACCCAAGGGAGCCCTACAAACTGACATCAGGAACCGGGACTGCTGAGTTTTCTTTCCCAGGGAAAATGGAAAAAGGATGTGCCCAGGGGCCCCTGGCCCTGACTGCAAAAAATCTTTATATCGAAGGATGGACCCCACACCGAAGTTCTCCCCACCTCAAACTTGTGCTGCCCTGATAGACCCAAGGGAGCCCTACAAACTGACATCAGGAACCTGGACTGCTGAGTTTTCTTTCCCAGGGAAAATGGAAAAAGGATGTGCACAGGGGCCCCTGGACCTGGACAGGGACCTCACTACAAAAAATCCATATATCGAAGGATGGACCCCACACCGAAGTTGTCCCCACCTCAAACTTGTGCTGCCCTGATAGACCCAAGGGAGCTCTACAAACTGACATCAGGAACCTGGACTGCTGAGTTTTCTTTCCCAGGGAAAATGGAAAAAGGATGTGCCCAGGGGCCCCTGGCCCTGACTGCAAAGAATCCTTATATCGAAGGATGGACCCCAGACCGAAGTTGTCCCCACCTCAAACTTGTGCTGCCCTGATACACCCAAGGGAGCCCTACAAACTAACATCAGGAACCTGGACTGCTGAGTTTTCTTTCCCAGCGAAAATGGAAAAAGGATGTGCACAGGGGCCCCTGGACTTGGCTGGGCCCTGACTGCAAAAAATCCTTATATCGAAGGATGGACCCCACACCGAAATTGTCCCCACCTCAAACTTGTGCTGCCCTGATAGACCCAAGGGAGCCCTACAAACTGACATCAGGAACCTGGACTGCTGAGTTTTCTTTCCCAGGGAAAATGGAAAAAGGATGTGCCCAGGGGCCCCTGGCCCTGGACAGGGACCTCACTACAAAAAATCCTTATACCGAAGGATGGACCCCACACAAAAGTTGTTGCAACCTTAAACTTGTGCTGCCCTGATACACCCAAGGGAGCCCTACAAACTGACATCAGGAACCTGGACTGCTGAGTTTTCTTTCCCAGGGAAAATGGAAAAAGGATGTGCACAGGGGCCCCTGGACCTGGACAGGGACCTCACTACAAAAAATCCATATATCGAAGGATGGACCCCACACCGAAGTTGTCCCCACCTCAAACTTGTGCTGCCCTGATAGACCCAAGGGAGCCCTACAAACTGACATCAGGAACCTGGACTGCTGAGTTTTCTTTCCCAGGGAAAATGGAAAAAGGATGTGCCCAGGGGCCCCTGGCCCTGACTGCAAAGAATCCTTATATCGAAGGATGGACCCCAGACCGAAGTTGTCCCCACCTCAAACTTGTGCTGCCCTGATAGACCCAAGGGAGCCCTACAAACTGACATCAGGAACCTGGACTGCTGAGTTTTCTTTCCCAGCGAAAATGGCCAATTGGTGTTCCCAGGGGCCCCTGGCCCTTGGCAGGGCCCTGACTGCAAAGAATCCTTATATCGAAAGATGGACCCCACACCGAAGTTGTCCCCACCTCAAACTTGTGCTGCCCTGATACACCCAAGGGAGCCCTACAAACTGACATCAGGAACCTGGACTGCTGAGTTTTCTTTCCCAGGGAAAATGGAAAAAGGATGTGCCCAGGGGCCCCTGGCCCTGGACAGGTACCTCACTACAAAAAATCCTTATATCGAAGGATGGACCCCACACCGAAGTTGTCCCCACCTCAAACTTGTGCTGCCCTGATAGACCCAAGGGAGCCCTACAAACTGACATCAGGAACCTGGACTGCTGAGTTTTCTTTCCCAGGGAAAATGGAAAAAGGATGTGCCCAGGGGCCCCTGGCCCTGACTGCAAAAAATCCTTATATCGAAGGATGGACCCCAGACCGAAGTTGTCCCCACCTCAAACTTGTGCTGCCCTGATAGACCCAAGGGAGCCCTACAAACTGACATCAGGAACCTGGACTGCTGAGTTTTCTTTCCCAGGGAAAATGGAAAAAGGATGTGCACAGGGGCCCCTGGACCTGGACAGGGACCTCACTACAAAAAATCCATATATCGAAGGATGGACCCCACACCGAAGTTGTCCCCACCTCAAACTTGTGCTGCCCTGATAGACCCAAGGGAGCCCTACAAACTGACATCAGGAACCTGGACTGCTGAGTTTTCTTTCCCAGGGAAAATGGAAAAAGGATGTGCCAAGGGGCCCCTGGCCCTGACTGCAAAAAATCTTTATATCGAAGGATGGACCCCACACCGAAGTTCTCCCCACCTCAAACTTGTGCTGCCCTGATACACCCATCGGAGCCCTACAAACTGACATCAGGAACCTGGACTGCTGAGTTTTCTTTCCCAGCGAAAATGGAAAAAGGATGTGCCAAGGGGCCCCTGGCCCTGACTGCAAAAAATCTTTATATCGAAGGATGGACCCCACACCGAAGTTCTCCCCACCTCAAACTTGTGCTGCCCTGATAGACCCAAGGGAGCCCTACAAACTGACATCAGGAACCTGGACTGCTGAGTTTTCTTTCCCAGGGAAAATGGAAAAAGGATGTGCACAGGGGCCCCTGGACCTGGACAGGGACCTCACTACAAAAAATCCATATATCGAAGGATGGACCCCACACCGAAGTTGTCCCCACCTCAAACTTGTGCTGCCCTGATAGACCCAAGGGAGCTCTACAAACTGACATCAGGAACCTGGACTGCTGAGTTTTCTTTCCCAGGGAAAATGGAAAAAGGATGTGCCCAGGGGCCCCTGGCCCTGACTGCAAAGAATCCTTATATCGAAGGATGGACCCCAGACCGAAGTTGTCCCCACCTCAAACTTGTGCTGCCCTGATACACCCAAGGGAGCCCTACAAACTGACATCAGGAACCTGGACTGCTGAGTTTTCTTTCCCAGCGAAAATGGAAAAAGGATGTGCCCAGGGGCCCCTGGACTTGGCTGGGCCCTGACTGCAAAAAATCCTTATATCGAAGGATGGACCCCACACCGAAGTTGTCCCCACCTCAAACTTGTGCTGCCCTGATACACCCAAGGGAGCCCTACAAACTGACATCAGGAACCTGGACTGCTGAGTTTTCTTTCCCAGGGAAAATGGAAAAAGGATGTGCCCAGGGGCCCCTGGCCCTGGACAGGGACCTCACTACAAAAAATCCTTATACCGAAGGATGGACCCCACACAAAAGTTGTTGCAACCTTAAACTTGTGCTGCCCTGATACACCCAAGGGAGCCCTACAAACTGACATCAGGAACCGGGACTGCTGAGTTTTCTTTCCCAGGGAAAATGGAAAAAGGATGTGCCCAGGGGCCCCTGGCCCTGACTGCAAAAAATCCTTATATCGAAGGATGGACCCCACACCGAAGTTGTCCCCACCTCAAACTTGTGCTGCCCTGATAGACCCAAGGGAGCCCTACAAACTGACATCAGGAACCGGGACTGCTGAGTTTTCTTTCCCAGGGAAAATGGAAAAAGGATGTGCACAGGGGCCCCCGGCCCTGGAGTGGGACCTCACTACAAAAAATCCATATATCGAAGGATGGACCCCACACCAAAAAGCTGTTGCAACCTCAAACTTGTGCTGCCCTGATAGACCCAAGGGAGCCCTACAAACTGACATCAGGAACCTGGACTGCTGAGTTTTCTTTCCCAGGGAAAATGGAAAAAGGATGTGCCCAGGGGCCCCTGGCCCTGACTGCAAAAACTTCTTATATCGAAGGATGGACCCCAATCCGAAGATGTCCCCACCTCAAACTTGTGCTGCCCTGATAGACCCAAGGGAGCCCTACAAACTGACATCAGGAACCTGGACTGCTGAGTTTTCTTTCCCAGCGAAAATGGCCAATGGGTGTTCCCAGGGGCCCCTGGCCCTTGGCAGGGCCCTGACTGCAAAGAATCCTTATATCGAAGGATGGACCCCACACCGAAGTTGTCCCCACCTCAAACTTGTGCTGCCCTGATAGACCCAAGGGAGCCCTACAAACTGACATCAGGAACCTGGACTGCTGAGTTTTCTTTCCCAGGGAAAATGGAAAAAGGATGTGCCCAGGGGCCCCTGGCCCTGGACAGGTACCTCACTACAAAAAATCCTTATATCGAAGGATGGACCCCACACCGAAGTTGTCCCCACCTCAAACTTGTGCTGCCCTGATAGACCCAAGGGAGCCCTACAAACTGACATCAGGAACCTGGACTGCTGAGTTTTCTTTCCCAGGGAAAATGGAAAAAGGATGTGCACAGGGGCCCCTGGCCCTGACTGCAAAAAATCCTTATATCGAAGGATGGACCCCACACCGAAGTTGTCCCCACCTCAAACTTGTGCTGCCCTGATAGACCCAAGGGAGCTCTACAAACTGACATCAGGAACCTGGACTGCTGAGTTTTCTTTCCCAGGGAAAATGGAAAAAGGATGTGCCCAGGGGCCCCTGGCCCTGACTGCAAAGAATCCTTATATCGAAGGATGGACCCCAGACCGAAGTTGTCCCCTCCTCAAACTTGTGCTGCCCTGATACACCCAAGGGAGCCCTACAAACTGACATCAGGAACCTGGACTGCTGAGTTTTCTTTCCCAGCGAAAATGGAAAAAGGATGTGCCCAGGGGCCCCTGGACTTGGCTGGGCCCTGACTGCAAAAAATCCTTATATCGAAGGATGGACCCCACACCGAAGTTGTCCCCACCTCAAACTTGTGCTGCCCTGATAGACCCAAGGGAGCCCTACAAACTGACATCAGGAACCTGGACTGCTGAGTTTTCTTTCCCAGGGAAAATGGAAAAAGGATGTGCCCAGGGGCCCCTGGCCCTGGACAGGGACCTCACTACAAAAAATCCATATATCGAAGGATGGACCCCACACCGAAATTGTCCCCACCTCAAACTTGTGCTGCCCTGATAGACCCAAGGGAGCTCTACAAACTGACATCAGGAACCTGGACTGCTGAGTTTTCTTTCCCAGGGAAAATGGAAAAAGGATGCGCCCAGGGGCCCCTGGCCCTGACTGCAAAGAATCCTTATATCGAAGGATGGACCCCACACCGAAGTTGTCCCCACCTCAAACTTGTGCTGCCCTGATAGACCCAAGGGAGCCCTACAAACTGACATCAGGAACCTGGACTGCTGAGTTTTCTTTCCCAGGGAAAATGGAAAAAGGATGTGCACAGGGGCCCCTGGACCTGGACAGGAACCTCACTACAAGAAATCCTTATATCGAAGGATGGACCCCACACCAAAGTTGTCCCCACCTCAAACTTGTGCTGCCCTGATAGACCCAAGGGAGCCCTACAAACTGACATCAGGAACCTGGACTGCTGAGTTTTCTTTCCCAGGGAAAACGGAAAAAGGATGTGCCCAGGGGCCCCTGGCCCTGGACAGGTACCTCACTACAAGAAATCCTTATACCGAAGGATGGACCCCACACAAAAGTTGTTGCAACCTCAAACTTGTGCTGCCCTGATAGACCCAAGGGAGCCCTACAAACTGACATCAGGAACCTGGACTGCTGAGTTTTCTTTCCCAGGGAAAATGGAAAAAGGATGTGCCCAGGGGCCCCTGGCCCTGACTGCAAAAAATTCTTATATCGAAGGATGGACCCCAATCCGAAGATGTCCCCACCTCAAACTTGTGCTGCCCTGATAGACCCAAGGGAGCCCTACAAACTGACATCAGGAACCTGGACTGCTGAGTTTTCTTTCCCAGGGAAAATGGCCAATGGGTGTTCCCAGGGGCCCCTGGCCCTTGGCAGGGCCCTGACTGCAAAGAATCCTTATATCGAAAGATGGACCCCACACCGAAGTTGTCCCCACCTCAAACTTGTCCTGCCTTGATAGACCCAAGGGAGCCCTACAAACTGACATCAAGAACCTGGACTGCTGAGTTTTCTTTCCCAGGGAAAATGGAAAAAGGATGTGCCCAGGGGCCCCTGGCCCTGACTGCAAATAATCTTTATAGCGAAGGATGCACCCCACACCAAAGTTGTCCCCACCTCAAACTTGTGCTGCCCTGATAGACCCAAGGGAGCCCTACAAACTGACATCAGGAACCTGGACTGCTGAGTTTTCTTTCCCAGGGAAAATGGATAAAGGATGTGCACAGGGGCCCCTGGCGCTGTACCGGGACCTCACTACAAGAAATCCTTACATCAAAGGATGGACCCCACACCGAAGTTGTCCCCACCTCAAACTTGTGCTGCCCTGATACACCCAAGGGAGCCCTACAAACTGACATCAGGAACCTGGACTGCTGAGTTTTCTTTCCCAGGGAAAATGGAAAAAGGATGTGCCCAGGGGCCCCTGGCCCTGACTGCAAAAAATCCTTATATCGAAGGATGGACCCCACACCGAAGTTGTCCCCACCTCAAACTTGTGCTGCCCTGATAGACCCAAGGGAGCCCTACAAACTGACATCAGGAACCTGGACTGCTGAGTTTTCTTTCCCAGCGAAAATGGAAAAAGGATGTGCCCAGGGGCCCCTGGCCCTGACTGCAAAAAATCTTTATATCGAAGGATGCACCCCACAACGAAGTTGTCCCCACCTCAAACTTGTGCTGCCCTGATACACCAAAGGGAGCCCTACAAACTGACATCAGGAACCTGGACTGCTGAGTTTTCTTTCCCAGGGAAAATGGAAAAAGGATGTGCCCAGGGGCCCCTGGCCCTGGGCTGGGGCCTGACTGCAAAGACTCCTTATATCGAAGGATGGACCCCACACCGAAGTTGTCCCCACCTCGAACTTGTGCTGCCCTGATAGACCCAAGGGAGCCCTACAAACTGACATCAGGAACCTGGACTGCTGAGTTTTCTTTCCCAGGGAAAATGGAAAAAGGATGTGCCCAGGGGCCCGTGGCCCTGGGCAGGAACCTCACTACAAGAAATCCTTATATCGAAGGATGGACCCCACACCGAAGTTGTCCCCACATCAAACTTGTGCTGCCCTGATAGACCCAAGGGAGCCCTACAAACTGACATCAGGAACCTGGACTGCTGAGTTTTCTTTCCCAGGGAAAATGGAAAAAGGATGTGCCCAGGGTCCCCTGGCCCTGGACAGGGACCTCACTACAAGAAATCCTTATACCGAAGGATGGACCCCACACAAAAGTTGTTGCAACCTCAAACTTGTGCTGCCCTGATAGACCCAAGGGAGCCCTACAAACTGACATCAGGAACCTGGACTGCTGAGTTTTCTTTCCCAGGGAAAATGGAAAAAGGATGTGCCCAGGGGCCCCTGGCCCTGACTGCAAAAAATCCTTATATCGAAGGATGGACCCCACACCGAAGTTGTCCCCACCTCAAACTTGTGCTGCCCTGATAGACCCAAGGGAGCCCTACAAACTGACATCAGGAACCTGGACTGCTGAGTTTTGTTTCCCAGGGAAAATGGAAAAAGGATGTGCACAGGGGCCCCTGGCCCTGACTGCAAAGAATCCTTATATCGAAGGATGGACCCCACACCGAAGTTGTCCCCACCTCAAACTTGTGCTGCCCTGATAGACCCAAGGGAGACCTACAAACTGACATCAGGAACCTGGACTGCTGAGTTTTCTTTCCCAGGGAAAATGGAAAAAGGATGTGCCCAGGGGCCCGTGGCCCTGGGCAGAAACCTCACTACAAGAAATCCTTATATCGAAGGATGGACCCCACACCGAAGTTGTCCCCACCTCAAACTTGTGCTGCCCTGATAGACCCAAGGGAGCCCTACAAACTGACATCAGGAACCTGGACTGCTGAGTTTTCTTTCCCAGGGAAAATGGAAAAAGGATGTGCCCAGGGGCCCCTGGCCCTGGACAGGGACCTCACTACAAGAAATCCTTATACCGAAGGATGGACCCCACACAAAAGTTGTTGCAACCTCAAACTTGTGCTGCCCTGATACACCCAAGGGAGCCCTACAAACTGACATCAGGAACCGGGACTGCTGAGTTTTCTTTCCCAGGGAAAATGGAAAAAGGATGTGCCCAGGGGCCCCTGGCCCTGACTGCAAAAAATCCTTATATCGAAGGATGGACCCCACACCGAAGTTGTCCCCACCTCAAACTTGTGCTGCCCTGATAGACCCAAGGGAGCCCTACAAACTGACATCAGGAACCTGGACTGCTGAGTTTTCTTTCCCAGGGAAAATGGAAAAAGGATGTGCACAGGGGCCCCCGGCCCTGGAGAGGGACCTCACTACAAAAAATCCATATATCGAAGGATGGACCCCACAACAAATCTGTTGCAACCTCAAACTTGTGCTGCCCTGATAGACCCAAGGGAGCCCTACAAACTGACATCAGGAACCTGGACTGCTGAGTTTTCTTTCCCAGGGAAAATGGCCAATGGGTGTTCCCAGGGGCCCCTGGCCCTTGGCAGGGCCCTGACTGCAAAGAATCCTTATATCGAAAGATGGACCCCACACCGAAGTTGTCCCCACCTCAAACTTGTGCTGCCTTGATAGACCCAAGGGAGCCCTACAAACTGACATCAGGAACCTGGACTGCTGAGTTTTCTTTCCCAGGGAAAATGGAAAAAGGATGTGCCCAGGGGCCCCTGGCCCTGACTGCAAATAATCTTTATAGCGAAGGATGCACCCCACACCGAAGTTGTCCCCACCTCAAACTTGTGCTGCCCTGATAGACCCAAGGGAGCCCTACAAACTGACATCAGGAACCTGGACTGCTGAGTTTTCTTTCCCAGGGAAAATGGATAAAGGATGTGCACAGGGGCCCCTGGCGCTGGACCGGGACCTCACTACAAGAAATCCTTATATCAAAGGATGGACCCCACACCGAAGTTGTCCCCACCTCAAACTTGTGCTGCCCTGATACACCCAAGGGAGCCCTACAAACTGACATCAGGAACCTGGACTGCTGAGTTTTCTTTCCCAGGGAAAATGGAAAAAGGATGTGCCCAGGGGCCCCTGGCCCTGACTGCAAAAAATCCTTATATCGAAGGATGGACCCCACACCGAAGTTGTCCCCACCTCAAACTTGTGCTGCCCTGATAGACCCAAGGGAGCCCTACAAACTGACATCAGGAACCTGGACTGCTGAGTTTTCTTTCCCAGGGAAAATGGAAAAAGGATGTGCCCAGGGGCCCCTGGCCCTGACTGCAAAAAATCTTTATATCGAAGGATGCACCCCACAACGAAGTTGTCCCCACCTCAAACTTGTGCTGCCCTGATACACCAAAGGGAGCCCTACAAACTGACATCAGGAACCTGGACTGCTGAGTTTTCTTTCCCAGGGAAAATGGAAAAAGGATGTGCCCAGCGGCCCCTGGCCCTGACTGCAAAAAATCCTTATATCGAAGGATGCACCCCACACCGAAGTTGTCCCCACCTCAAACTTGTGCTGCCCTGATAGACCCAAGGGAGCCCTACAAACTGACATCAGGAACCTGGACTGCTGAGTTTTCTTTCCCAGGGAAAATGGAAAAAGGATGTGCCCAGGGGCCCCTGGCCCTGGGCTGGGGCCTGACTGCAAAGACTCCTTATATCGAAGGATGGACCCCACACCGAAGTTGTCCCCACCTCGAACTTGTGCTGCCCTGATACACCCAAGGGAGCCCTACAAACTGACATCAGGAACCTGGACTGCTGAGTTTTCTTTCCCAGGGAAAATGGAAAAAGGATGTGCCCAGGGGCCCCTGGCCCTGGGCAGGGACCTCACTACAAGAAATCCTTATATCGAAGGATGGACCCCACACCGAAGTTGTCCCCACATCAAACTTGTGCTGCCCTGATAGACCCAAGGGAGCCCTACAAACTGACATCAGGAACCTGGACTGCTGAGTTTTCTTTCCCAGGGAAAATGGAAAAAGGATGTGCCCAGGGGCCCCTGGCCCTGGACAGGGACCTCACTACAAGAAATCCTTATACCGAAGGATGGACCCCACACAAAAGTTGTTGCAACCTCAAACTTGTGCTGCCCTGATAGACCCAAGGGAGCCCTACAAACTGACATCAGGAACCTGGACTGCTGAGTTTTCTTTCCCAGGGAAAATGGAAAAAGGATGTGCCCAGGGGCCCCTGGCCCTGACTGCAAAAAATCCTTATATCGAAGGATGGACCCCACACCGAAGTTTTCCCCACCTCAAACTTGTGCTGCCCTGATAGACCCAAGGGAGCACTACAAACTGACATCAGGAACCTGGACTGCTGAGTTTTGTTTCCCAGGGAAAATGGAAAAAGGATGTGCACAGGGGCCCCTGGCCCTGACTGCAAAGAATCCTTATATCGAAGGATGGACCCCACACCGAAGTTGTCCCCACCTCAAACTTGTGCTGCCCTGATAGACCCAAGGGAGACCTACAAATTGACATCAGGAACCTGGACTGCTGAGTTTTCTTTCCCAGGGAAAATGGAAAAAGGATGTGCCCAGGGGCCCGTGGCCCTGGGCAGAAACCTCTCTACAAGAAATCCTTATATCGAAGGATGGACCCCACACCGAAGTTGTCCCCACCTCAAACTTGTGCTGCCCTGATAGACCCAAGGGAGCCCTACAAACTGACATCAGGAACCTGGACTGCTGAGTTTTCTTTCCCAGGGAAAATGGAAAAAGGATGTGCCCAGGGGCCCGTGGACCTGGACAGGGAACTCACTACAAAAAATCCATATATCGAAGGATGGACCCCACACCGAAATTGTCCCCACCTCAAACTTGTGCTGCCCTGATAGACCCAAGGGAGCTCTACAAACTGACATCAGGAACCTGGACTGCTGAGTTTTCTTTCCCAGGGAAAATGGAAAAAGGATGCGCCCAGGGGCCCCTGGCCCTGACTGCAAAGAATCCTTATATCGAAGGATGGACCCCACACCGAAGTTGTCCCCACCTCAAACTTGTGCTGCCCTGATAGACCCAAGGGAGCCCTACAAACTGACATCAGGAACCTGGACTGCTGAGTTTTCTTTCCCAGGGAAAATGGAAAAAGGATGTGCACAGGGGCCCCTGGACCTGGACAGGAACCTCACTACAAGAAATCCTTATATCGAAGGATGGACCCCACACCAAAGTTGTCCCCACCTCAAACTTGTGCTGCCCTGATAGACCCAAGGGAGCCCTACAAACTGACATCAGGAACCTGGACTGCTGAGTTTTCTTTCCCAGGGAAAACGGAAAAAGGATGTGCCCAGGGGCCCCTGGCCCTGGACAGGTACCTCACTACAAGAAATCCTTATACCGAAGGATGGACCCCACACAAAAGTTGTTGCAACCTCAAACTTGTGCTGCCCTGATAGACCCAAGGGAGCCCTACAAACTGACATCAGGAACCTGGACTGCTGAGTTTTCTTTCCCAGGGAAAATGGAAAAAGGATGTGCCCAGGGGCCCCTGGCCCTGACTGCAAAAAATCCTTATATCGAAGGATGGACCCCACACCGAAGTTGTCCCCACCTCAAACTTGTGCTGCCCTGATAGACCCAAGGGAGCCCTACAAACTGACATCAGGAACCTGGACTGCTGAGTTTTCTTTCCCAGGGAAAATGGAAAAAGGATGTGCCAGGGGCCCCTGGCCCTGGACAGGGGCCTCACTACAAAAAATCCTTGTATCGAAGGATGGACCCCACACCGAAGTTGTCCCCACCTCAAACTTGTGCTGCCCTGAGAGACCCAAGGGAGCTCTACAAACTGACATCAGGAACCGGGACTGCTGAGTTTTCTTTCCCAGGGAAAATGGAAAAAGGATGTGCCCAGGGGCCCCTGGCCCTGACTGCAAAAAATCCTTATATCGAAGGATGGACCCCACACCGAAGTTGTCCCCACCTCAAACTTGTGCTGCCCTGATAGACCCAAGGGAGCCCTACAAACTGACATCAGGAACCTGGACTGCTGAGTTTTCTTTCCCAGGGAAAATGGAAAAAGGATGTGCCCAGGGGCCCCTGGACTTGGATGGGACCCTGACTGCAAAAAATCCTTATATCGAAGGATGGACCCCACACCGAAGTTGTCCCCATCTCAAACTTGTGCTGCCCTGATAGACCCAAGGGAGCCCTACAAACTGACATCAGGAACCTGGACTGCTGAGTTTTCCTTCCCAGGGAAAATGGCCAAAGGATGTGCCCGGAGGCCCCTGGCTCTGACTGCAAAGAATCCTTATATCGAAGGACGGACCCCACAACGAAGTTGTCCCCACCTCAAACTTGTGCTGCCCTGATACACCCAAGGGAGCCCTACAAACTGACATCAGGAACCTGGACTGCTGAGTTTTCTTTCCCAGGGAAAATGGAAAAAGGATGTGCACAGCGGCCCCTAGTCCTGGGCTAGGGCCTGAACGCAAAGAATCCTTATATCGAAGGATGGACCCCACACCGAAGTTGTCCCCACCTCAAACTTGTGCTGCCCTGATAGACCCAAGGGAGCCCTACAAACTGACATCAGGAAGCGGGACTGCTGAGTTTTCTTTCCCAGGGAAAATGGAAAAAGGATTTGCCCAGGGGCCCCTGGCCCTGACTGCAAAAAATCCTTATATCGAAGGATGGACCCCAGACCGAAGTTGTCCCCACCTCAAACTTGTGCTGCCCTGATAGACCCAAGGGAGCCCTACAAACTGACATCAGGAACCTGGACTGCTGAGTTTTCTTTCCCAGGGAAAATGGAAAAAGGATGTGCACAGGGGCCCCTGGACTTGGACAGGGACCTCACTACAAAAAATCCATATATCGAAGGATGGACCCCACACCAAAGCTGTTGCAACCTCAAACTTGTGCTACCCTGATAGACCCAAGGGAGCCCTACAAACTGACATCAGGAACCTGGACTGCTGAGTTTTCTTTCCCAGGGAAAATGGAAAAAGGATGTGCACAGGGGCCCCTGGCCCTGACTGCAAAAAATCCTTATATCGAAGGATGGACCCCACACCGAAGTTGTCCCCACCTCAAACTTGTGCTGCCCTGATAGACCCAAGGGAGCCCTACAAACTGACATCAGGAACCTGGACTGCTGAGTTTTCTTTCCCAGGGAAAATGGAAAAAGGATGTGCCCAGGGGCCCCTGGCCCTGACTGCAAAAAATCTTTATAGCGAAGGATGCACCCCACACCGAAGTTGTCCCCACCTCAAACTTGTGCTGCCCTGATAGACCCAAGGGAGCCCTACAAACTGACATCAGGAACCTGGACTGCTGAGTTTTCTTTCCCAGGGAAAATGGATAAAGGATGTGCACTGGGGCCCCTGGCCCTGGACAGGGACCTCACTACAGGAAATCCTTATATCAAAGGATGGACCCCACACCAAAGTTGTCCCCACCTCAAACTTGTGCTGCCCTGATACACCCAAGGGAGCCCTACAAACTGACATCAGGAACCTGGACTGCTGAGTTTTCTTTCCCAGGGAAAATGGAAAAAGGATGTGCACAGGGGCCCCTGGCCCTGACTGCAAAAAATCCTTATATCGAAGGATGGACCTCAGACCGAAGTTGTCCCCACCTCAAACTTGTGCTGCCCTGATACACCCAAGGGAGCCCTACAAACTGACATCAGAAACCTGGACTGCTGAGTTTTCTTTCCCAGGGAAAATGGAAAAAGGATGTGCACAGGGACCCCAGGCCCTGGGCTGGGGCCTGACTGCAAAGAATCCTTATATCGAAGGATGGACCCCACACCGAAGTTGTCCCCACCTCAAACTTGTGCTGCCCTGATAGACCCAAGGGAGCCCTACAAACTGACATCAGGAACCGGGACTGCTGAGTTTTCTTTCCCAGGGAAAATGGAAAAAGGATGTGCCCAGGGGCCCGTGGCCCTGGGCAAAAACCTCACTACAAGAAATCCTTATATCGAAGGATGGACCCCACACCGAAGTTGTCCCCACCTCAAACTTGTGCTGCCCTGATAGACCCAAGGGAGCCGTACAAACTGACATCAGGAACCTGGACTGCTGAGTTTTCTTTCCCAGGGAAAATGGAAAAAGGATGTGCCCAGGGGCCCCTGGCCCTGGACAGGGACCTCACTACAAAAAATCCTTATATCGAAGGATGGACCCCACACCGAAGTTGTTGAAACCTCAAACTTGTGCTGCCCTGATAGACCCAAGGGAGCCCTACAAACTGACATCAGGAACCTGGACTGCTGAGTTTTCTTTCCCAGGGAAAATGGAAAAAGGATGTGCACAGGGGCCCCTGGCCCTGACTGCAAAAAATCCTTATATCGAAGGATGGACCCCACACCGAAGTTGTCCCCACCTCAAACTTGAGCTGCCCTGATAGACCCAAGGGAGCCCTACAAACTGACATCAGGAACCTGGACTGCTGAGTTTTCTTTCCCAGGGAAAATGGAAAAAGGATGTGCCCAGGGGCCCCTGGCCCTGACTGCAAAAAATCCTTATATCGAAGGATGGACCCCACACCGAAATTGTCCCCACCTCAATCTTTTGCTGCCCTGATAGACCCAAGGGAGCCCTACAAACTGACATCAGGAACCTGGACTGCTGAGTTTTCTTTCCCAGGGAAAATGGAAAAAGGATGTGCCCAGGGGCCCCTGGCGCTGGACCGGGCCCTCACTACAAGAAATCCTTATATCAAAGGATGGACCCCACACCGAAGTTGTCCCCACCTCATACTTCTGCTATCCTGATAGACCCAAGGGAGCCCTACAAACTGACATCAGGAACCTGGACTGCTGAGTTTTCTTTCCCAGGGAAAATGGAAAAAGGATGTGCCCAGGGGCCCCTGGCCCTGACTGCAAAAACTCCTTATATCGAAGGATGGACCCCACACCAAAGTTGTCCCCACCTCAAACTTGTGCTGCCCTGATAGACCCAAGGGAGCCCTACAAACTGACATCAGGAACCTGGACTGCTGAGTTTTCTTTCCCAGGGAAAATGGAAAAAGGATGTGCTCAGGGGCCCCTGGCCCTGTGCTGGGTCTCACTGCAAAAAATCCTTATATCGAAGGATGGACCCCACACCGAATTTGTCCCCATCTCAAACTTCTGCTGCCCTGATAGACCCAAGGGAGCCCTACAAACTGACATCAGGAACCTGGACTTCTGAGTTTTCTTTCCCAGGGAAAATGGAAAAAGGATGTGCACAGGGGTCCCTGGCCCTGGGCCCCTGGCCCTGACTACAAAAAATCCTTATATCGAAGGATGGACCCCACACCGAAGTTGTCCCCACCTCAAACTTGTGCTGCCCTGATAGACCCAAGGGAGCCCTACAAACTGACATCAGGAACCTGGACTGCTGAGTTTTCTTTCCCAGGGAAAATGGAAAAAGGATGTGCCCAGGGGCCCCTGGCCCTGACTGCAAAAAATCTTTATATCGAAGGATGCACCCCACACCGAAGTTGTCCCCACCTCAAACTTGTGCTACCCTGATACACCCAAGGGAGCCCTACAAACTGACATCAGGAACCTGGACTGCTGAGTTTTCTTTCCCAGGGAAAATGGAAAAAGGATGTGCACAGGGGCCCCTGGCCCTGGGATGGGGCCTGACTGCAAAGAATCCTTATATTGAAGGATGGACCCCACACCAAAGTTGTCCCCACCTCAAACTTGTGCTGCCCTGATAGACCCAAGGGAGCCCTACAAACTGACATCAGGAACCTGGACTGCTGAGTTTTCTTTCCCAGGGAAAATGGAAAAAGGATGTGCCCAGGGGCCCCTGGCCCTGACTGCAAAAAATCCTTATATCGAAGGATACACCCCACACCGAAGTTGTCCCCACCTCAAACTTGTGCTGCCCTGATAGACCCAAGGGAGCCCTACAAACTGACATCAGGAACCTGGACTGCTGAGTTTTCTTTCCCAGGGAAAATGGATAAAGGTTGTGCACAGGGGCCCCTGGCCCTGACTGCAAAAAATCCTTATATCAAAGGATGGACCCCACACCGAAGTTGTCCCCACCTCAAATTTGTGCTGCCCTGATAGACCCAAGGGAGCCCTACAAACTGACATCAGGAACCTGGACTGCTGAGTTTTCTTTCCCAGGGAAAATGGAAAAAGGATGTGCACTGGGGCCCCTGGCCCTGGACAGGGACCTCACTACAAGAAATCCTTATATCAAAGGATGGACCCCACACCAAAGTTGTCCCCACCTCAAACTTGTGCTGCCCTGATACACCCAAGGGAGCCCTACAAACTGACATCAGGAACCTGGACTGCTGAGTTTTCTTTCCCAGGGAAAATGGAAAAAGGATGTGCACAGGGGCCCCTGGCCCTGACTGCAAAAAATCCTTATATCGAAGGATGGACCTCAGACCGAAGTTGTCCCCACCTCAAACTTGTGCTGCCCTGATACACCCAAGGGAGCCCTACAAACTGACATCAGAAACCTGGACTGCTGAGTTTTCTTTCCCAGGGAAAATGGAAAAAGGATGTGCACAGGGACCCCAGGCCCTGGGCTGGGGCCTGACTGCAAAGAATCCTTATATCGAAGGATGGACCCCACACCGAAGTTGTCCCCACCTCAAACTTGTGCTGCCCTGATAGACCCAAGGGAGCCCTACAAACTGACATCAGGAACCGGGACTGCTGAGTTTTCTTTCCCAGGGAAAATGGAAAAAGGATGTGCCCAGGGGCCCGTGGCCCTGGGCAAAAACCTCACTACAAGAAATCCTTATATCGAAGGATGGACCCCACACCGAAGTTGTCCCCACCTCAAACTTGTGCTGCCCTGATAGACCCAAGGGAGCCGTACAAACTGACATCAGGAACCTGGACTGCTGAGTTTTCTTTCCCAGGGAAAATGGAAAAAGGATGTGCCCAGGGGCCCCTGGCCCTGGACAGGGACCTCACTACAAAAAATCCTTATATCGAAGGATGGACCCCACACCGAAGTTGTTGAAACCTCAAACTTGTGCTGCCCTGATAGACCCAAGGGAGCCCTACAAACTGACATCAGGAACCTGGACTGCTGAGTTTTCTTTCCCAGGGAAAATGGAAAAAGGATGTGCACAGGGGCCCCTGGCCCTGACTGCAAAAAATCCTTATATCGAAGGATGGACCCCACACCGAAGTTGTCCCCACCTCAAACTTGAGCTGCCCTGATAGACCCAAGGGAGCCCTACAAACTGACATCAGGAACCTGGACTGCTGAGTTTTCTTTCCCAGGGAAAATGGAAAAAGGATGTGCCCAGGGGCCCCTGGCCCTGACTGCAAAAAATCCTTATATCGAAGGATGGACCCCACACCGAAATTGTCCCCACCTCAATCTTTTGCTGCCCTGATAGACCCAAGGGAGCCCTACAAACTGACATCAGGAACCTGGACTGCTGAGTTTTCTTTCCCAGGGAAAATGGAAAAAGGATGTGCCCAGGGGCCCCTGGCGCTGGACCGGGCCCTCACTACAAGAAATCCTTATATCAAAGGATGGACCCCACACCGAAGTTGTCCCCACCTCATACTTCTGCTATCCTGATAGACCCAAGGGAGCCCTACAAACTGACATCAGGAACCTGGACTGCTGAGTTTTCTTTCCCAGGGAAAATGGAAAAAGGATGTGCCCAGGGGCCCCTGGCCCTGACTGCAAAAACTCCTTATATCGAAGGATGGACCCCACACCAAAGTTGTCCCCACCTCAAACTTGTGCTGCCCTGATAGACCCAAGGGAGCCCTACAAACTGACATCAGGAAGCTGGACTGCTGAGTTTTCTTTCCCAGGGAAAATGGAAAAAGGATGTGCTCAGTGGCCCCTGGCCCTGTTCTGGGTCTCACTGCAAAAAATCCTTATATCGAAGGATGGACCCCACACCGAATTTGTCCCCATCTCAAACTTCTGCTGCCCTGATAGACCCAAGGGAGCCCTACAAACTGACATCAGGAACCTGGACTTCTGAGTTTTCTTTCCCAGGGAAAATGGAAAAAGGATGTGCACAGGGGTCCCTGGCCCTGGGCCCCTGGCCCTGACTACAAAAAATCCTTATATCGAAGGATGGACCCCACACCGAAGTTGTCCCCACCTCAAACTTGTGCTGCCCTGATAGACCCAAGGGAGCCCTACAAACTGACATCAGGAACCTGGACTGCTGAGTTTTCTTTCCCAGGGAAAATGGAAAAAGGATGTGCCCAGGGGCCTCTGGCCCTGACTGCAAAAAATCCTTATATCGAAGGATGGACCCCACACCGAAGTTGTCCCCACCTCGAACTTGTGCTGCCCTGATAGACCCAAGGGAGCCCTACAAACTGACATCAGGAACCTGGACTGCTGAGTTTTCTTTCCCAGGGAAAATGGAAAAAGGATGTGCCCAGGGGCCCCTGGCCCTGACTGCAAAAAATCTTTATATCGAAGGATGCACCCCACACCGAAATTGTCCCCACCTCAATCTTTTGCTGCCCTGATAGACCCAAGGGAGCCCTACAAACTGACATCAGGAACCTGGACTGCTGAGTTTTCTTTCCCAGGGAAAATGGAAAAAGGATGTGCCCAGGGGCCTCTGGCCCTGACTGCAAAAAATCCTTATATCGAAGGATGGACCCCACACCGAAGTTGTCCCCACCTCAAACTTGTGCTGCCCTGATAGACCCAAGGGAGCCCTACAAACTGACATCAGGAACCTGGACTGCTGAGTTTTCTTTCCCAGGGAAAATGGAAAAAGGATGTGCCCAGGGGCCCCTGGCCCTGACTGCAAAAAATCTTTATATCGAAGGATGCACCCCACACCGAAGTTGTCCCCACCTCAAACTTGTGCTACCCTGATACACCCAAGGGAGCCCTACAAACTGACATCAGGAACCTGGACTGCTGAGTTTTCTTTCCCAGGGAAAATGGAAAAAGGATGTGCACAGGGGCCCCTGGCCCTGGGATGGGGCCTGACTGCAAAGAATCCTTATATTGAAGGATGGACCCCACACCAAAGTTGTCCCCACCTCAAACTTGTGCTGCCCTGATAGACCCAAGGGAGCCCTACAAACTGACATCAGGAACCTGGACTGCTGAGTTTTCTTTCCCAGGGAAAATGGAAAAAGGATGTGCCCAGGGGCCCCTGGCCCTGACTGCAAAAAATCCTTATATCGAAGGATACACCCCACACCGAAGTTGTCCCCACCTCAAACTTGTGCTGCCCTGATAGACCCAAGGGAGCCCTACAAACTGACATCAGGAACCTGGACTGCTGAGTTTTCTTTCCCAGGGAAAATGGATAAAGGTTGTGCACAGGGGCCCCTGGCCGTGACTGCAAAAAATCCTTATATCAAAGGATGGACCCCACACCGAAGTTGTCCCCACCTCAAATTTGTGCTGCCCTGATAGACCCAAGGGAGCCCTACAAACTGACATCAGGAACCTGGACTGCTGAGTTTTCTTTCCCAGGGAAAATGGAAAAAGGATGTGCACAGGGGCCCCTGGCCCTGGACTGGGACCTCACTGCAAAAAATCCTTATATCGAAGGATGGACCCCACACCGAAGTTGTCCCCACCTCAAACTTGTGCTGCCCTGATAGACCCAAGGGAGCTCTACAAACTGACATCAGGAACCTGGACTGCTGAGTTTTCTTTCCCAGGGAAAATGGAAAAAGGTTGTGCCCAGGGGCCCGTGGCCCTGGCAGGAACCTCACTACAAGAAATCCTTATATCGAAGGATGGACCCCACACCGAAGTTGTCCCCACCTCAAACTTGTGCTGCCCTGATAGACCCAAGGGAGCCCTACAAACTGACATCAGGAACCTGGACTGCTGAGTTTACTTTCCCAGGGAAAATGGAAAAAGGATGTGCCCAGGGGCCCCTGGCCCTGGATAGGGACCTCACTACAAGAAATCCTCATACCGAAGGATGGACCCCACACAAAAGTTGTTGCAACCTCAAACTTGTGCTGCCCTGATAGACCCAAGGGAGCCCTACAAACT
Source organism: Lonchura striata (assembly GCF_050655825.1). NCBI lineage: Eukaryota > Metazoa > Chordata > Aves > Passeriformes > Estrildidae > Lonchura > Lonchura striata. The sequence goes on along the minus strand of NC_140711.1, from coordinate 15,107,120 downwards.
GACATCAGGAACCTGGACTGCTGAGTTTTCTTTCCCAGGGAAAATGGAAAAAGGATGTGCCCAGGGGCCCCTGGCCCTGACTGCAAAGAATCCTTATATCGAAGGATGGACCCCACACCGAAGTTGTCCCCACCTCAAACTTGTGCTGCCCTGATAGACCCAAGGGAGCCCTACAAACTGACATCAGGAACCTGGACTGCTGAGTTTTCTTTCCCAGGGAAAATGGAAAAAGGATGTGCCCACGGGCCCCTGGCCCTGGACAGGTACATCACTACAAAAAATCCTTATATCGAAGGATGGACCCCACACCGAAGTTGTCCCCACCTCAAACTTGTGCTGCCCTGATAGACCCAAGGGAGCTCTACAAACTGACATCAGGAACCTGGACTGCTGAGTTTTCTTTCCCAGGGAAAATGGAAAAAGGATGAGCCCAGGGGCCCCTGGACTTGCCTGGGCCCTGACTGCAAAAAATCCTTATATCGAAGGATGGACCCCACACCGAAGTTGTCCCCATCTCAAACTTGTGCTGCCCTGATAGACCCAAGGGAGCCCTACAAACTGACATCAGGAACCGGGACTGCTGAGTTTTCTTTCCCAGGGAAAATGGAAAAAGGATGTGCCCAGGGGCCCCTGGCCCTGACTGCAAAAAATCTTTATATCGAAGGATGGACCCCACACCGAAGTTCTCTCCACCTCAAATTTGTGCTGCCCTGATAGACCCAAGGGAGCCCTACAAACTGACATCAGGAACCTGGACTGCTGAGTTTTCTTTCCCAGGGAAAATGGAAAAAGGATGTGCCCAGGGGCCCCTGGCCCTGACTGCAAAGAATCCTTATATCGAAGGATGGACCCCACACCGAAGTTGTCCCCATCTCAAGCTTGTGCTGCCCTGATAGACCCAAGGGAGCCCTACAAACTGACATCAGGAACCTGGACTGCTGAGTTTTCTTTCCCAGGGAAAATGGAAAAAGGATGTGCACAGGGGCCCCTGGACCTGGGCTGGGGCCTGACTGCAAAGAATCCTTATATCGAAGGATGGACCCCACACCGAAGTTGTCCCCACCTCAAACTTGTGCTGCCCTGATAGACCCAAGGGAGCCCTACAAACTGACATCAGGAACCGGGACTGCTGAGTTTTCTTTCCCAGGGAAAATGGAAAAAGGATGTGCCCAGGGGCCCCTGGCCCTGGATAGGGACCTCACTGCAAAAAATCCTTATATCGAAGGATGGACCCCACACCGAAGTTGTCCCCACCTCAAACTTGTGCTGCCCTGATAGACCCAAGGGAGCCCTACAAACTGACATCAGGAACCTGGACTGCTGAGTTTTCTTTCCCAGGGAAAATGGAAAAAGGATGTGCCCAGCGGCCCCTGGCCCTGGACAGGGACCTCACTACAAGAAATCCTTATACCGAAGGATGGACCCCACACAAAAGTTGTTGCAACCTCAAACTTGTGCTGCCCTGATAGACCCAAGGGAGCCCTACAAACTGACATCAGGAACCTGGACTGCTGAATTTTCTTTCCCAGGGAAAATGGAAAAAGGATGTGCCCAGGGGCCCCTGGCCTTGACTGCAAAAAATCCTTATATCGAAGGATGGACCCCACACCGAAGTTGTCCCCACCTCAAACTTGTGCTGCCCTGATAGACCCAAGGGAGCCCTACAAACTGACATCAGGAACCTGGACTGCTGAGTTTTCTTTCCCAGGGAAAATGGAAAAAGGATGTGCCCAGGGGCCCCTGGCCCTGGACAGGGGCCTCACTACAAAAAATCCTTATATCGAAGGATGGACCCCACAGCTAAGTTGTTCCCACCTCAAACTTGTGCTGCCCTGATAGACCCAAGGGAGCCCTACAAACTGACATCAGGAAGCGGGACTGCTGAGTTTTCTTTCCCAGGGAAAATGGAAAAAGGATGTGCCCAGGGGCCCCTGGCCCTGACTGCAAAGAATCCTTATATCGAAGGATGGACCCCACAACGAAGTTGTCCCCACCTCAAACTTGTGCTGCCCTGATACACCCAAGGGAGCCCTACAAACTGACATCAGGAACCTGGACTGCTGAGTTTTCTTTCCCAGGGAAAATGGAAAAAGGATGTGCACAGGGGCCCCTGGTCCTGGGCTGGGGCCTGACTGCAAAGAATCCTTATATCGAAGGATGGACCCCACACCAAAGTTGTCCCCACCTCAAACTTGTGCTGCCCTGATAGACCCAAGGGAGCCCTACAAAGTGACATCAGGAACATGGACTGCTGAGTTTTCTTTCCCAGGGAAAATGGAAAAAGGATGTGCACAGGGGCCCGTGGCCCTGGGCTGGGGCCTGACTGCAAAGAATCCTTATATCGACGGATGGACCCCACACCGAAGTTGTCCCCACCTCAAACTTGTGCTGCCCTGATAGACCCAAGGGAGCCCTACAAACTGACATCAGGAACCTGGACTGCTGAGTTTTCTTTCCCAGGGAAAATGGAAAAAGGATGTGCCCAGGGGCCCCTGCCCCTGACTGCAAAAAATCTTTATATCGAAGGATACACCCCACACCGAAGTTGTCCCCACCTCAAACTTGTGCTGCCCTGATAGACCCAAGGGAGCCCTACAAACTGACATCAGGAACCTGGACTGCTGAGTTTTCTTTCCCAGGGAAAATGGAAAAAGGATGTGCCCAGGGGCCCCTGGCCCTGGACAGGGACCTCACTACAAGAAATCCTTATGCCGAAGGATGGACCCCACACAAAAGTTGTTGCAACCTCAAATTTGTGCTGCCCTGATAGACCCAAGGGAGCCCTACAAACTGACATCAGGAACCTGGACTGCTGAGTTTTCTTTCCCAGGGAAAATGGAAAAAGGATGTGCCCAGGGGCCCCTGGCCCTGGACAGGGACCTCACTACAAGAAATCCTTATACCGAAGGATGGACCCCACACAAAAGTTTTTGCAACCTCAAACTTGTGCTGCCCTGATAGACCCAAGGGAGCCCTACAAACTGACATCAGGAACCTGGACTGCTGAGTTTTCTTTCCCAGGGAAAATGGAAAAAGGATGTGCCCAGGGGCCCCTGGCCCTGACTGCAAAAAATCCTTATATCGAAGGATGGACCCCACACCGAAGTTGTCCCCACCTCAAACTTGTGCTGCCCTGATAGACCCAAGGGAGCCCTACAAACTGACATCAGGAACCTGGACTGCTGAGTTTTCTTTCCCAGGGAAAATGGAAAAAGGATGTGCCCAGGGGCCCCTGGCCCTGACTGCAAAAAATCTTTATATCGAAGGATGCACCCCACAACGAAGTTGTCCCCACCTCAAACTTGTGCTGCCCTGATACACCAAAGGGAGCCCTACAAACTGACATCAGGAACCTGGACTGCTGAGTTTTCTTTCCCAGGGAAAATGGAAAAAGGATGTGCCCAGGGGCCCCTGGCCCTGACTGCAAAAAATCCTTATATCGAAGGATGGACCCCACACCGAAGTTGTCCCCACCTCAAACTTGTGCTGCCCTGATAGACCCAAGGGAGCCCTACAAACTGACATCAGGAACCTGGACTGCTGAGTTTTCTTTCCCAGGGAAAATGGAAAAAGGATGTGCCCAGGGGCCCGTGGCCCTGGGCAGGAACCTCACTACAAGAAATCCTTATATCGAAGGATGGACCCCACACCGAAGTTGTCCCCACATCAAACTTGTGCTGCCCTGATAGACCCAAGGGAGCCCTACAAACTGACATCAGGAACCTGGACTGCTGAGTTTTCTTTCCCAGGGAAAATGGAAAAAGGATGTGCCCAGGGGCCCCTGGCCCTGGACAGGGACCTCACTACAAGAAATCCTTATACCGAAGGATGGACCCCACACAAAAGTTGTTGCAACCTCAAACTTGTGCTGCCCTGATAGACCCAAGGGAGCCCTACAAACTGACATCAGGAACCTGGACTGCTGAGTTTTCTTTCCCAGGGAAAATGGAAAAAGGATGTGCCCAGGGGCCCCTGGCCCTGACTGCAAAAAATCCTTATATCGAAGGATGCACCCCACACCGAAGTTGTCCCCACCTCAAACTTGTGCTGCTCTGATAGACCCAAGGGAGCCCTACAAACTGACATCAGGAACCTGGACTGCTGAGTTTTGTTTCCCAGGGAAAATGGAAAAAGGGTGTGCACAGGGGCCCCTGGCCCTGACTGCAAAGAATCCTTATATCGAAGGATGGACCCCACACCGAAGTTGTCCCCACCTCAAACTTGTGCTGCCCTGATAGACCCAAGGGAGACCTACAAACTGACATCAGGAACCTGGACTGCTGAGTTTTCTTTCCCAGGGAAAATGGAAAAAGGATGTGCCCAGGGGCCCGTGGCCCTGGGCAGAAACCTCACTACAATAAATCCTTATATCGAAGGATGGACCCCACACCGAAGTTGTCCCCACCTCAAACTTGTGCTGCCCTGATAGACCCAAGGGAGCCCTACAAACTGACATCAGGAACCTGGACTGCTGAGTTTTCTTTCCCAGGGAAAATGGAAAAAGGATGTGCCCAGGGGCCCCTGGCCCTGGACAGGGACCTCACTACAAGAAATCCATATACCGAAGGATGGACCCCACACAAAAGTTGTTGCAACCTCAAACTTGTGCTGCCCTGATACACCCAAGGGAGCCCTACAAACTGACATCAGGAACCGGGACTGCTGAGTTTTCTTTTTCAGGGAAAATGGAAAAAGGATGTGCCCAGGGGCCCCTGGCCCTGACTGCAAAAAATCCTTATATCGAAGGATGGACCCCACACCGAAGTTGTCCCCACCTCAAACTTGTGCTGCCCTGATACACCCAAGGGAGCCCTACAAACTGACATCAGGAACCTGGACTGCTGAGTTTTCTTTCCCAGGGAAAATGGAAAAAGGATGTGCCCAGGGGCCCCTGGCCCTGGACAGGGACCTCACTACAAGAAATCCATATACCGAAGGATGGACCCCACACAAAAGTTGTTGCAACCTCAAACTTGTGCTGCCCTGATACACCCAAGGGAGCCCTACAAACTGACATCAGGAACCGGGACTGCTGAGTTTTCTTTTTCAGGGAAAATGGAAAAAGGATGTGCCCAGGGGCCCCTGGCCCTGACTGCAAAAAATCCTTATATCGAAGGATGGACCCCACACCGAAGTTGTCCCCACCTCAAACTTGTGCTGCCCTGATAGACCCAAGGGAGCCCTACAAACTGACATCAGGAACCTGGACTGCTGAGTTTTCTTTCCCAGGGAAAATGGAAAAAGGATGTGCACAGGGGCCCCCGGCCCTGGAGAGGGACCTCACTACAAAAAATCCATATATCGAAGGATGGACCCCACAACAAATCTGTTGCAACCTCAAACTTGTGCTACCCTGATAGACCCAAGGGAGCCCTACAAACTGACATCAGGAACCTGGACTGCTGAGTTTTCTTTCCCAGGGAAAATGGAAAAAGGATGTGCCCAGGGGCCCCTGGCCCTGACTGCAAAAAATTCTTATATCGAAGGATGGACCCCAATCCGAAGATGTCCCCACCTCAAACTTGTGCTGCCCTGATACACCCAAGGGAGCCCTACAAACTGACATCAGGAACCTGGACTGCTGAGTTTTCTTTCCCAGGGAAAATGGCCAATGGGTGTTCCCAGGGGCCCCTGGCCCTTGGCAGGGCCCTGACTGCAAAGAATCCTTATATCGAAAGATGGACCCCACACCGAAGTTGTCCCCACCTCAAACTTGTGCTGCCTTGATAGACCCAAGGGAGCCCTACAAACTGACATCAGGAACCTGGACTGCTGAGTTTTCTTTCCCAGGGAAAATGGAAAAAGGATGTGCCCAGGGGCCCCTGGCCCTGACTGCAAATAATCTTTATAGCGAAGGATGCACCCCACACCGAAGTTGTCCCCACCTCAAACTTGTGCTGCCCTGATAGACCCAAGGGAGCCCTACAAACTGACATCAGGAACCTGGACTGCTGAGTTTTCTTTCCCAGGGAAAATGGATAAAGGATGTGCACAGGGGCCCCTGGCGCTGGACCGGGACCTCACTACAAGGAATCCTTATATCAAAGGATGGACCCCACACCGAAGTTGTCCCCACCTCAAACTTGTGCTGCCCTGATACACCCAAGGGAGCCCTACAAACTGACATCAGCAACCTGGACTGCTGAGTTTTCTTTCCCAGGGAAAATGGAAAAAGGATGTGCCCAGGGGCCCCTGGCCCTGACTGCAAAAAATCCTTATATCGAAGGATGGACCCCACACCGAAGTTGTCCCCACCTCAAACTTGTGCTGCCCTGATAGACCCAAGGGAGCCCTACAAACTGACATCAGGAACCTGGACTGCTGAGTTTTCTTTCCCAGGGAAAATGGAAAAAGGATGTGCCCAGGGGCCCCTGGCCCTGACTGCAAAAAATCTTTATATCGAAGGATGCACCCCACAACGAAGTTGTCCCCACCTCAAACTTGTGCTGCCCTGATACACCAAAGGGAGCCCTACAAACTGACATCAGGAACCTGGACTGCTGAGTTTTCTTTCCCAGGGAAAATGGAAAAAGGATGTGCCCAGGGGCCCCTGGCCCTGACTGCAAAAAATCCTTATATCGAAGGATGCACCCCACACCGAAGTTGTCCCCACCTCAAACTTGTGCTGCCCTGATAGACCCAAGGGAGCCCTACAAACTGACATCAGGAACCTGGACTGCTGAGTTTTCTTTCCCAGGGAAAATGGAAAAAGGATGTGCCCAGGGGCCCCTGGCCCTGGGCTGGGGCCTGACTGCAAAGACTCCTTATATCGAAGGATGGACCCCACACCGAAGTTGTCCCCACCTCAAACTTGAGCTGCCCTGATAGACCCAAGGGAGCCCTACAAACTGACATCAGGAACCTGGACTGCTGAGTTTTCTTTCCCAGGGAAAATGGAAAAAGGATGTGCCCAGGGGCCCCTGGCCCTGGGCAGGAACCTCACTACAAGAAATCCTTATATCGAAGGATGGACCCCACACCGAAGTTGTCCCCACATCAAACTTGTGCTGCCCTGATAGACCCAAGGGAGCCCTACAAACTGACATCAGGAACCTGGACTGCTGAGTTTTCTTTCCCAGGGAAAATGGAAAAAGGATGTGCCCAGGGGCCCCTGGCCCTGGACAGGGACCTCACTACAAGAAATCCTTATACCGAAGGATGGACCCCACACAAAAGTTGTTGCAACCTCAAACTTGTGCTGCCCTGATAGACCCAAGGGAGCCCTACAAACTGACATCAGGAACCTGGACTGCTGAGTTTTCTTTCCCAGGGAAAATGGAAAAAGGATGTGCCCAGGGGCCCCTGGCCCTGACTGCAAAAAATCCTTATATCGAAGGATGGACCCCACACCGAAGTTTTCCCCACCTCAAACTTGTGCTGCCCTGATAGACCCAAGGGAGCCCTACAAACTGACATCAGGAACCTGGACTGCTGAGTTTTGTTTCCCAGGGAAAATGGAAAAAGGATGTGCACAGGGGCCCCTGGCCCTGACTGCAAAGAATCCTTATATCGAAGGATGGACCCCACACCGAAGTTGTCCCCACCTCAAACTTGTGCTGCCCTGATAGACCCAAGGGAGACCTACAAATTGACATCAGGAACCTGGACTGCTGAGTTTTCTTTCCCAGGGAAAATGGAAAAAGGATGTGCCCAGGGGCCCGTGGCCCTGGGCAGAAACCTCACTACAAGAAATCCTTATATCGAAGGATGGACCCCACACCGAAGTTGTCCCCACCTCAAACTTGTGCTGCCCTGATAGACCCAAGGGAGCCCTACAAACTGACATCAGGAACCTGGACTGCTGAGTTTTCTTTCCCAGGGAAAATGGAAAAAGGATGTGCCCAGGGGCCCGTGGACCTGGACAGGGAACTCACTACAAAAAATCCATATATCGAAGGATGGACCCCACACCGAAATTGTCCCCACCTCAAACTTGTGCTGCCCTGATAGACCCAAGGGAGCTCTACAAACTGACATCAGGAACCTGGACTGCTGAGTTTTCTTTCCCAGGGAAAATGGAAAAAGGATGCGCCCAGGGGCCCCTGGCCCTGACTGCAAAGAATCCTTATATCGAAGGATGGACCCCACACCAAAGTTGTCCCCACCTCAAACTTGTGCTGCCCTGATAGACCCAAGGGAGCCCTACAAACTGACATCAGGAACCTGGACTGCTGAGTTTTCTTTCCCAGGGAAAATGGAAAAAGGATGTGCCCAGGGGCCCCTGGCCCTGGACAGGAAACTCACTACAAAAAATCCTTATACCGAAGCATGGACCGCACACAAAAGTTGTTGCAACCTCAAACTTGTGCTGCCCTGATAGACCCAAGGGAGCCCTACAAACTGACATCAGGAACCTGGACTGCTGAGTTTTCTTTCCCAGGGAAAATGGAAAAAGGATGTGCCCAGGGGCCCCTGGCCCTGACTGCAAAAAATCCTTATATCGAAGGATGGACCCCACACCGAAGTTGTCCCCACCTCAAACTTGTGCTGCCCTGATAGACCCAAGGGAGCCCTACAAACTGACATCAGGAACCTGGACTGCTGAGTTTTCTTTCCCAGGGAAAATGGAAAAAGGATGTGCCCAGGGGCCCCTGGACTTGGCTGGGCCCTGACTGCAAAAAATCCTTATATCGAAGGATGGACCCCACACCGAAGTTGTCCCCATCTCAAACTTGTGCTGCCCTGATAGACCCAAGGGAGCCCTACAAACTGACATCAGGAACCTGGACTGCTGAGTTTTCTTTCCCAGGGAAAATGGCCAAAGGATGTGCCCGGAGGCCCCTGGCTCTGACTGCAAAGAATCCTTATATCGAAGGACGGACCCCACAACGAAGTTGTCCCCACCTCAAACTTGTGCTGCCCTGATACACCCAAGGGAGCCCTACAAACTGACATCAGGAACCTGGACTGCTGAGTTTTCTTTCCCAGGGAAAATGGAAAAAGGTTGTGCACAGGGGCCCCTGGTCCTGGGCTAGGGCCTGAACGCAAAGAATCCTTATATCGAAGGATGGACCCCACACCGAAGTTGTCCCCACCTCAAACTTGTGCTGCCCTGATAGACCCAAGGGAGCCCTACAAACTGACATCAGGAACCGGGACTGCTGAGTTTTCTTTCCCAGGGAAAATGGAAAAAGGATGTGCCCAGGGGCCCCTGGCCCTGACTGAAAAAAATCCTTATATCGAAGGATGGACCCCACACCGAAGTTGTCCCCACCTCAAACTTGTGCTGCCCTGATAGACCCAAGGGAGCCCTACAAACTGACATCAGGAACCTGGACTGCTGAGTTTTCTTTCCCAGGGAAAATGGAAAAAGGATGTGCACAGGGGCCCCTGGACTTGGACAGGGACCTCACTACAAAAAATCCATATATCGAAGGATGGACCCCACAGCAAAGCTGTTGCAACCTCAAACTTGTGCTACCCTGATAGACCCAAGGGAGCCCTACAAACTGACATCAGGAACCTGGACTGCTGAGTTTTCTTTCCCAGGGAAAATGGAAAAAGGATGTGCCCAGGGGCCCCTGGCCCTGACTGCAAAAAATCCTTATATCGAAGGATGGACCCCACACCGAAGTTGTCCCCACCTCAAACTTGTGCTGCCCTGATAGACCCAAGGGACCCCTACAAACTGACATCAGGAACCTGGACTGCTGAGTTTTCTTTCCCAGGGAAAATGGAAAAAGGATGTGCCCAGGGGCCCCTGGCCCTGACTGCAAATAATCTTTATAGCGAAGGATGCACCCCACACCGAAGTTGTCCCCACCTCAAACTTGTGCTGCCCTGATAGACCCAAGGGAGCCCTACAAACTGACATCAGGAACCTGGACTGCTGAGTTTTCTTTCCCAGGGAAAATGGAAAAAGGATGTGCCAGGGGTCCCTGGCCCTGGACAGGGGCCTCACTACAAAAAATCCTTATATCGAAGGATGGACCCCACACCGAAGTTGTCCCCACCTCAAACTTGTGCTGCCCTGATAGACCCAAGGGAGCTCTACAAACTGACATCAGGAACCGGGACTGCTGAGTTTTCTTTCCCAGGGAAAATGGAAAAAGGATGTGCCCAGGGGCCCCTGGCCCTGACTGCAAAAAATCCTTATATCGAAGGATGGACCCCACACCGAAGTTGTTGAAACCTCAAACTTGTGCTGCCCTGATAGACCCAAGGGAGCCCTACAAACTGACATCAGGAACCTGGACTGCTGAGTTTTCTTTCCCAGGGAAAATGGAAAAAGGATGTGCCCAGGGGCCCCTGGACTTTGCTGGGCCCTGACTGCAAAAAATCCTTATATCGAAGGATGGACCCCACACCAAAGTTGTCCCCATCTCAAACTTGTGCTGCCCTGATAGACCCAAGGGAGCCCTACAAACTGACATCAGGAACCTGGACTGCTGAGTTTTCCTTCCCAGGGAAAATGGCCAAAGGATGTGCCCGGAGGCCCCAGGCTCTGACTGCAAAGAATCCTTATATCGAAGGACGGACCCCACAACGAAGTTGTCCCCACCTCAAACTTGTGCTGCCCTGATACACCCAAGGGAGCCCTACAAACTGACATCAGGAACCTGGACTGCTGAGTTTTCTTTCCCAGGGAAAATGGAAAAAGGTTGTGCACAGGGGCCCCTGGTCCTGGGCTAGGGCCTGAACGCAAAGAATCCTTATATCGAAGGATGGACCCCACACCGAAGTTGTCCCCACCTCAAACTTGTGCTGCCCTGATAGACCCAAGGGAGCCCTACAAACTGACATCAGGAAGCGGGACTGCTGAGTTTTCTTTCCCAGGGAAAATGGAAAAAGGATGTGCCCAGGGGCCCCTGGCCCTGACTGAAAAAAATCCTTATATCGAAGGATGGACCCCACACCGAAGTTGTCCCCACCTCAAACTTGTGCTGCCCTGATAGACCCAAGGGAGCCCTACAAACTGACATCAGGAACCTGGACTGCTGAGTTTTCTTTCCCAGGGAAAATGGAAAAAGGATGTGCACAGGGGCCCCTGGACTTGGACAGGGACCTCACTACAAAAAATCCATATATCGAAGGATGGACCCCACAGCAAAGCTGTTGCAACCTCAAACTTTTGCTACCCTGATAGACCCAAGGGAGCCCTACAAACTGACATCAGGAACCTGGACTGCTGAGTTTTCTTTCCCAGGGAAAATGGAAAAAGGATGTGCCCAGGGGCCCCTGGCCCTGACTGCAAAAAATCCTTATATCGAAGGATGGACCCCACACCGAAGTTGTCCCCACCTCAAACTTGTGCTGCCCTGATAGACCCAAGGGAGCCCTACAAACTGACATCAGGAACCTGGACTGCTGAGTTTTCTTTCCCAGGGAAAATGGAAAAAGGATGTGCCCAGGGGCCCCTGGCCCTGACTGCAAAAAATCTTTATAGCGAAGGATGCACCCCACACCGAAGTTGTCCCCACCTCAAACTTGTGCTGCCCTGATAGACCCAAGGGAGCCCTACAAACTGACATCAGGAACCTGGACTGCTGAGTTTTCTTTCCCAGGGAAAATGGATAAAGGATGTGCACAGGGGCCCCTGGCGCTGGAACGGGACCTCACTACAAGAAATCCTTATATCAAAGGATGGACCCCACACCGAAGTTGTCCCCACCTCAAACTTGTGCTGCCCTGATAGACCCAAGGGAGCCCTACAAACTGACATCAGGAACCTGGACTGCTGAGTTTTCTTTCCCAGGGAAAATGGAAAAAGGATGTGCCCAGGGGCCCCTGGCCCTGACTGCAAAAAATCCTTATATCGAAGGATGGACCCCAGACCGAAGTTGTCCCCACCTCAAACTTGTGCTGCCCTGATACACCCAAGGGAGCCCTACAAACTGACATCAGAAACCTGGACTGCTGAGTTTTCTTTCCCAGGGAAAATGGAAAAAGGGTGTGCACAGGGACCCCAGGCCCTGGGCTGGGGCCTGACTGCAAAGAATCCTTATATCGAAGGATGGACCCCACACCGAAGTTGTCCCCACCTCAAACTTGTGCTGCCCTGATAGACCCAAGGGAGCCCTACAAACTGACATCAGGAACCGGGACTGCTGAGTTTTCTTTCCCAGGGAAAATGGAAAAAGGATGTGCCCAGGGGCCCGTGGCCCTGGGCAAAAACCTCACTACAAGAAATCCTTATATCGAAGGATGGACCCCACACCGAAGTTGTCCCCACCTCAAACTTGTGCTGCCCTGATAGACCCAAGGGAGCCGTACAAACTGACATCAGGAACCTGGACTGCTGAGTTTTCTTTCCCAGGGAAAATGGAAAAAGGATGTGCCCAGGGGCCCCTGGCCCTGGACAGGAACCTCACTACAAAAAATCCTTATATCGAAGGATGGACCCCACACCGAAGTTGTTGAAACCTCAAACTTGTGCTGCCCTGATAGACCCAAGGGAGCCCTACAAACTGACATCAGGAACCTGGACTGCTGAGTTTTCTTTCCCAGGGAAAATGGAAAAAGGATGTGCACAGGGGCCCCTGGCCCTGACTGCAAAGAATCCTTATATCGAAGGATGGACCCCACACCGAAGTTGTCCCCACCTCAAACTTGTGCTGCCCTGATAGACCCAAGGGAGCCCTACAAACTGACATCAGGAACCTGGACTGCTGAGTTTTCTTTCCCAGGGAAAATGGAAAAAGGATGTGCCCAGGGGCCCCTGGCCCTGACTGCAAAAAATCCTTATATCGAAGGATGGACCCCACACCGAAATTGTCCCCACCTCAATCTTTTGCTGCCCTGATAGACCCAAGGGAGCCCTACAAACTGACATCAGGAACCTGGACTGCTGAGTTTTCTTTCCCAGGGAAAATGGAAAAAGGATGTGCCCAGGGGCCCCTGGCGCTGGACCGGGCCCTCACTACAAGAAATCCTTATATCAAAGGATGGACCCCACACCGAAGTTGTCCCCACCTCATACTTCTGCTATCCTGATAGACCCAAGGGAGCCCTACAAACTGACATCAGGAACCTGGACTGCTGAGTTTTCTTTCCCAGGGAAAATGGAAAAAGGATGTGCCCAGGGGCCCCTGGCCCTGACTGCAAAAACTCCTTATATCGAAGGATGGACCCCACACCAAAGTTGTCCCCACCTCAAACTTGTGCTGCCCTGATAGACCCAAGGGAGCCCTACAAACTGACATCAGGAACCTGGACTGCTGAGTTTTCTTTCCCAGGGAAAATGGAAAAAGGATGTGCTCAGGGGCCCCTGGCCCTGTGCTGGGTCTCACTGCAAAAATTCCTTATATCGAAGGATGGACCCCACACCGAATTTGTCCCCATCTCAAACTTCTGCTGCCCTGATAGACCCAAGGGAGCCCTACAAACTGACATCAGGAACCTGGACTGCTGAGTTTTCTTTCCCAGGGAAAATGGAAAAAGGATGTGCACAGGGGTCCCTGTCCCTGGGCCCCTGGCCCTGACTACAAAAAATCCTTATATCGAAGGATGGACCCCACACCGAAGTTGTCCCCACCTCAAACTTGTGCTGCCCTGATAGACCCAAGGGAGCCCTACAAACTGACATCAGGAACCTGGACTGCTGAGTTTTCTTTCCCAGGGAAAATGGAAAAAGGATGTGCCCAGGGGCCTCTGGCCGTGACTGCAAAAAATCCTTATATCGAAGGATGGACCCCACACCGAAGTTGTCCCCACCTCAAACTTGTGCTGCCCTGATAGACCCAAGGGAGCCCTACAAACTGACATCAGGAACCTGGACTGCTGAGTTTTCTTTCCCAGGGAAAATGGAAAAAGGATGTGCCCAGGGGCCCCTGGCCCTGACTGCAAAAAATCTTTATATCGAAGGATGCACCCCACACCGAAGTTGTCCCCACCTCAAACTTGTGCTGCCCTGATACACCCAAGGGAGCCCTACAAACTGACATCAGGAACCTGGACTGCTGAGTTTTCTTTCCCAGGGAAAATGGAAAAAGTATGTGCCCAGGGGCCCCTGGCCCTGGGATGGGGCCTGACTGCAAAGAATCCTTATATTGAAGGATGGACCCCACACCAAAGTTGTCCCCACCTCAAACTTGTGCTGCCCTGATAGACCCAAGGGAGCCCTACAAACTGACATCAGGAACCTGGACTGCTGAGTTTTCTTTCCCAGGGAAAATGGAAAAAGGATGTGCACAGGGGCCCCTGGCCCTGACTGCAAAAAATCCTTATATCAAAGGATGGACCCCACACCGAAGTTGTCCCCACCTCAAATTTGTGCTGCCCTGATAGACCCAAGGGAGCCCTACAAACTGACATCAGGAACCTGGACTGCTGAGTTTTCTTTCCCAGGGAAAATGGAAAAAGGATGTGCCCAGGGGCCCCTGGCCCTGGACTGGGACCTCACTGCAAAAAATCCTTATATCGAAGGATGGACCCCACACCGAAGTTGTCCCCACCTCAAACTTGTGCTGCCCTGATAGACCCAAGGGAGCTCTACAAACTGACATCAGGAACCTGGACTGCTGAGTTTTCTTTCCCAGGGAAAATGGAAAAAGGTTGTGCCCAGGGGCCCGTGGCCCTGGCAGGAACCTCACTACAAGAAATCCTTATATCGAAGGATGGACCCCACACCGAAGTTGTCCCCACCTCAAACTTGTGCTGCCCTGATAGACCCAAGGGAGCCCTACAAACTGACATCAGGAACCTGGACTGCTGAGTTTACTTTCCCAGGGAAAATGGAAAAAGGATGTGCCCAGGGGCCCCTGGCCCTGGATAGGGACCTCACTACAAGAAATCCTCATACCGAAGGGTGGACCCCACACAAAAGTTGTTGCAACCTCAAACTTGTGCTGCCCTGATAGACCCAAGGGAGCCCTACAAACTGACATCAGGAACCTGGACTGCTGAGTTTTCTTTCCCAGGGAAAATGGAAAAAGGATGTGCCCAGGGGCCCCTGGCCCTGACTGCAAAGAATCCTTATATCGAAGGATGGACCCCACACCGAAGTTGTCCCCACCTCAAACTTGTGCTGCCCTGATAGACCCAAGGGAGCCCTACAAACTGACATCAGGAACCTGGACTGCTGAGTTTTCTTTCCCAGGGAAAATGGAAAAAGGATGTGCCCAGGGGCCCCTGGCCCTGGACAGGTACATCACTACAAAAAATCCTTATATCGAAGGATGGACCCCACACCGAAGTTGTCCCCACCTCAAACTTGTGCTGCCCTGATAGACCCAAGGGAGCTCTACAAACTGACATCAGGAACCTGGACTGCTGAGTTTTCTTTCCCAGGGAAAATGGAAAAAGGATGTGCCCAGGGGCCCCTGGACTTTCCTGGGCCCTGACTGCAAAAAATCCTTATATCGAAGGATGGACCCCACACCGAAGTTGTCCCCATCTCAAACTTGTGCTGCCCTGATAGACCCAAGGGAGCCCTACAAACTGACATCAGGAACCTGGACTGCTGAGTTTTCTTTCCCAGGGAAAATGGCCAAAGGATGTGCCCGGGGGCCCCTGGCCCTGACTGCAAAGAATCCTTATATCGAAGGACGGACCCCACAACGAAGTTGTCCCCACCTCAAACTTGTGCTGCCCTGATAGACCCAAGGGAGCCCTACAAACTGACATCAGGAACCGGGACTGCTGAGTTTTCTTTCCCAGGGAAAATGGAAAAAGGATGTGCCCAGGGGCCCGTGGCCCTGGGCAAAAACCTCACTACAAGAAATCCTTATATCGAAGGATGGACCCCACACCGAAGTTGTCCCCACCTCAAACTTGTGCTGCCCTGATAGACCCAAGGGAGCCGTACAAACTGACATCAGGAACCTGGACTGCTGAGTTTTCTTTCCCAGGGAAAATGGAAAAAGGATGTGCCCAGGGGCCCCTGGCCCTGGACAGGAACCTCACTACAAAAAATCCTTATATCGAAGGATGGACCCCACACCGAAGTTGTTGAAACCTCAAACTTGTGCTGCCCTGATAGACCCAAGGGAGCCCTACAAACTGACATCAGGAACCTGGACTGCTGAGTTTTCTTTCCCAGGGAAAATGGAAAAAGGATGTGCACAGGGGCCCCTGGCCCTGACTGCAAAAAATCCTTATATCGAAGGATGGACCCCACACCGAAGTTGTCCCCACCTCAAACTTGAGCTGCCCTGATAGACCCAAGGGAGCCCTACAAACTGACATCAGGAACCTGGACTGCTGAGTTTTCTTTCCCAGGGAAAATGGAAAAAGGATGTGCCCAGGGGCCCCTGGCCCTGACTGCAAAAAATCCTTATATCGAAGGATGGACCCCACACCGAAATTGTCCCCACCTCAATCTTTTGCTGCCCTGATAGACCCAAGGGAGCCCTACAAACTGACATCAGGAACCTGGACTGCTGAGTTTTCTTTCCCAGGGAAAATGGAAAAAGGATGTGCCCAGGGGCCCCTGGCGCTGGACCGGGCCCTCACTACAAGAAATCCTTATATCAAAGGATGGACCCCACACCGAAGTTGTCCCCACCTCATACTTCTGCTATCCTGATAGACCCAAGGGAGCCCTACAAACTGACATCAGGAACCTGGACTGCTGAGTTTTCTTTCCCAGGGAAAATGGAAAAAGGATGTGCCCAGGGGCCCCTGGCCCTGACTGCAAAAACTCTTTATATCGAAGGATGGACCCCACACCAAAGTTGTCCCCACCTCAAACTTGTGCTGCCCTGATAGACCCAAGGGAGCCCTACAAACTGACATCAGGAACCTGGACTGCTGAGTTTTCTTTCCCAGGGAAAATGGAAAAAGGATGTGCTCAGGGGCCCCTGGCCCTGGACAGGGACCTCACTACAAGAAATCCTTATACCGAAGGATGGACCCCACACCGAATTTGTCCCCGTCTCAAACTTCTGCTGCCCTGATAGACCCAAGGGAGCCCTACAAACTGACATCAGGAACCTGGACTGCTGAGTTTTCTTTCCCAGGGAAAATGGAAAAAGGATGTGCACAGGGGTCCCTGTCCCTGGGCCCCTGGCCCTGACTACAAAAAATCCTTATATCGAAGGATGGACCCCACACCGAAGTTGTCCCCACCTCAAACTTGTGCTGCCCTGATAGACCCAAGGGAGCCCTACAAACTGACATCAGGAACCTGGACTGCTGAGTTTTCTTTCCCAGGGAAAATGGAAAAAGGATGTGCCCAGGGGCCTCTGGCCGTGACTGCAAAAAATCCTTATATCGAAGGATGGACCCCACACCGAAGTTGTCCCCACCTCAAACTTGTGCTGCCCTGATAGACCCAAGGGAGCCCTACAAACTGACATCAGGAACCTGGACTGCTGAGTTTTCTTTCCCAGGGAAAATGGAAAAAGGATGTGCCCAGGGGCCCCTGGCCCTGACTGCAAAAAATCTTTATATCGAAGGATGCACCCCACACCGAAGTTGTCCCCACCTCAAACTTGTGCTGCCCTGATACACCCAAGGGAGCCCTACAAACTGACATCAGGAACCTGGACTGCTGAGTTTTCTTTCCCAGGGAAAATGGAAAAAGGGTGTGCACAGGGGCCCCTGGCCCTGGGATGGGGCCTGACTGCAAAGAATCCTTATATTGAAGGATGGACCCCACACCAAAGTTGTCCCCACCTCAAACTTGTGCTGCCCTGATAGACCCAAGGGAGCCCTACAAACTGACATCAGGAACCTGGACTGTTGAGTTTTCTTTCCCAGGGAAAATGGAAAAAGGATGTGCCCAGGGGCCCCTGGCCCTGACTGCAAAAAATCCTTATATCGAAGGATGGACCCCACACCGAAGTTCTCCCCACCTCAAACTTGTGCTGCCCTGATAGACCCAAGGGAGCCCTACAAACTGACATCAGGAACCTGGACTGCTGAGTTTTCTTTCCCAGGGAAAATGGATAAAGGATGTGCACAGGGGCCCCTGGCCCTGACTGCAAAAAATCCTTATATCAAAGGATGGACCCCACACCGAAGTTGTCCCCACCTCAAATTTGTGCTGCCCTGATAGACCCAAGGGAGCCCTACAAACTGACATCAGGAACCTGGACTGCTGAGTTTTCTTTCCCAGGGAAAATGGAAAAAGGATGTGCCCAGGGGCCCCTGGCCCTGGACTGGGACCTCACTGCAAAAAATCCTTATATCGAAGGATGGACCCCACACCGAAGTTGTCCCCACCTCAAACTTGTGCTGCCCTGATAGACCCAAGGGAGCTCTACAAACTGACATCAGGAACCTGGACTGCTGAGTTTTCTTTCCCAGGGAAAATGGAAAAAGGTTGTGCCCAGGGGCCCGTGGCCCTGGCAGGAACCTCACTACAAGAAATCCTTATATCGAAGGATGGACCCCACACCGAAGTTGTCCCCACCTCAAACTTGTGCTGCCCTGATAGACCCAAGGGAGCCCTACAAACTGACATCAGGAACCTGGACTGCTGAGTTTACTTTCCCAGGGAAAATGGAAAAAGGATGTGCCCAGGGGCCCCTGGCCCTGACTGCAAAGAATCCTTATATCGAAGGATGGACCCCACACCGAAGTTGTCCCCACCTCAAACTTGTGCTGCCCTGATAGACCCAAGGGAGCCCTACAAACTGACATCAGGAACCTGGACTGCTGAGTTTTCTTTCCCAGGGAAAATGGAAAAAGGATGTGCCCAGGGGCCCCTGGCCCTGGACAGGTACATCACTACAAAAAATCCTTATATCGAAGGATGGACCCCACACCGAAGTTGTCCCCACCTCAAACTTGTGCTGCCCTGATCGACCCAAGGGAGCTCTACAAACTGACATCAGGAACCTGGACTGCTGAGTTTTCTTTCCCAGGGAAAATGGAAAAAGGATGTGCCCAGGGGCCCCTGGACTTGCCTGGGCCCTGACTGCAAAAAATCCTTATATCGAAGGATGGACCCCACACCGAAGTTGTCCCCATCTCAAACTTGTGCTGCCCTGATAGACCCAAGGGAGCCCTACAAACTGACATCAGGAACCTGGACTGCTGAGTTTTCTTTCCCAGGGAAAATGGCCAAAGGATGTGCCCGGGGGCCCCTGGCCCTGACTGCAAAGAATCCTTATATCGAAGGACGGACCCCACAACGAAGTTGTCCCCACCTCAAACTTGTGCTGCCCTGATACACCCAAGGGAGCCCTACAAACTGACATCAGGAACCTGGACTGCTGAGTTTTCTTTCCCAGGGAAAATGGAAAAAGGATGTGCACAGGGGCCCCTGGTCCTGGGCTGGGGCCTGACTGCAAAGAATCCTTATATCGAAGGATGCACCCCACACCGAAGTTGTCCCCACCTCAAACTTGTGCTGCCCTGATAGACCCAAGGGAGCCCTACAAACTGACATCAGGAACCGGGACTGCTGAGTTTTCTTTCCCAGGGAAAATGGAAAAAGGATGTGCCCAGGGGCCCCTGGCCCTGACTGCAAAAAATCCTTATATCGAAGGATGGACCCCACACCGAAGTTCTCTCCACCTCAAACTTGTGCTGCCCTGATAGACCCAAGGGAGCCCTACAAACTGACATGAGGAACCTGGACTGCTGAGTTTTCTTTCCCAGGGAAAATGGAAAAAGGATGTGCCCAGGGGCCCCTGGCCCTGACTGCAAAGAATCCTTATATCGAAGGATGGACCCCACACCGAAGTTGTCCCCATCTCAAGCTTGTGCTGCCCTGATAGACCCAAGGGAGCCCTACAAACTGACATCAGGAACCTGGACTGCTGAGTTTTCTTTCCCAGGGAAAATGGCCAAAGGATGTGCCCGGGGGCCCCTGGCCCTGACTGCAAAGAATCCTTATATCGAAGGACGGACCCCACAACGAAGTTGTCCCGACCTCAAACTTGTGCTGCCCTGATAGACCCAAGGGAGCCCTACAAACTGACATCAGGAACCTGGACTGCTGAGTTTTCTTTCCCAGGGAAAATGGAAAAAGGATGTGCACAGGGGCCCCTGGTCCTGGACTGCGGCCTGACTGCAAAGAATCCTTATATCGAAGGATGGACCCCACACCGAAGTTGTCCCCACCTCAAACTTGTGCTGCCCTGATAGACCCAAGGGAGCCCTACAAACTGACATCAGGAACCTGGACTGCTGAGTTTTCTTTCCCAGGGAAAATGGAAAAAGGATGTGCCCAGGGGCCCCTGGCCCTGACTGCAAAGAATCCTTATATCGAAGGATGGACCCCACACCGAAGTTGTCCCCACCTCAAACTTGTGCTGCCCTGATAGACCCAAGGGAGCCCTACAAACTGACATCAGGGACCTGGACTGCTGAGTTTTCTTTCCCAGGGAAAATGGCCAAAGGGTGTGCCCAGGGGCCCCTGGCCCTGGATAGGGCCCTGACTGCAAAAAATCCTTATATCGAAGGATGGACCCCACACCGAAGTTGTCCCCACCTCAAACTTGTGCTGCCCTGATAGACCCAAGGGAGCCCTACAAACTGACATCAGGAACCTGGACTGCTGAGTTTTCTTTCCCAGGGAAAATGGAAAAAGGATGTGCCCAGGGGCCACTGGCCCTGGACAGGGACCTCACTACAAGAAATCCTTATACCGAAGGATGGACCCCACACAAAAGTTGTTGCAACCTCAAACTTGTGCTGCCCTGATAGACCCAAGGGAGCCCTACAAACTGACATCAGGAACCTGGACTGCTGAATTTTCTTTCCCAGGGAAAATGGAAAAAGGATGTGCCCAGGGGCCCCTGGCCTTGACTGCAAAAAATCATTATATCGAAGGATGGACCCCACACCGAAGTTGTCCCCACCTCAAACTTGTGCTGCCCTGATAGACCCAAGGGAGCCCTACAAACTGACATCAGGAACCTGGACTGCTGAGTTTTCTTTCCCAGGGAAAATGGAAAAAGGATGTGGACAGGGGCCCCTGGCCCTGGACAGGGGCCTCACTACAAAAAATCCTTATATCGAAGGATGGACCCCACACCTAAGTTGTTCCCACCTCAAACTTGTGCTGCCCTGATAGACCCAAGGGAGCCCTACAAACTGACATCAGGAACCTGGACTGCTGAGTTTTCTTTCCCAGGGAAAATGGCCAAAGGATGTGCCCGGGGGCCCCTGGCCCTGACTGCAAAGAATCCTTATATCGAAGGACGGACCCCACAACGAAGTTGTCCCCACCTCAAACTTGTGCTGCCCTGATACACCCAAGGGAGCCCTACAAACTGACATCAGGAACCTGGACTGCTGAGTTTTCTTTCCCAGGGAAAATGGAAAAAGGATGTGCACAGGGGCCCCTGGTCCTGGGCTGGGGCCTCACTGCAAAAAATCCTTATATCGAAGGATGGACCCCACACCGAAGTTGTCCCCACCTCAAACTTGTGCTGCCCTGATAGACCCAAGGGAGCCCTACAAACTGACATCAGGAACCTGGACTGCTGAGTTTTCTTTCCCAGGGAAAATGGCCAAAGGATGTGCCCAGGGGCCCCTGGCCCTGACTGCAAAGAATCCTTATATCGAAGGATGGACCCCACACCGAAGTTGTCCCCACCTCAAACTTGTGCTGCCCTGATAGACCCAAGGGAGCCCTACAAACTGACATCAGGAACCTGGACTGCTGAGTTTTCTTTCCCAGGGAAAATGGCCAAAGGATGTGCCCAGGGGCCCCTGGCCCTGACTGCAAAGAATCCTTATATCGAAGGATGGACCCCACACCGAAGTTGTCCCCAGCTCAAACTTGTGCTGCCCTGATAGACCCAAGGGAGCCCTACAAACTGACATCAGGAACCTGGACTGCTGAGTTTTCTTTCCCAGGGAAAATGGCCAAAGGATGTGCCCAGGGGCCCCTGGCCCTGGATAGGGACCTGACTGCAAAAAATCCTTATATCGAAGGATGGACCCCACACCGAAGTTGTCCCCACCTCAAACTTGTGCTGCCCTGATAGACCCAAGGGAGCCCTACAAACTGACATCAGGAACCTGGACTGCTGAGTTTTCTTTCCCAGGGAAAATGGAAAAAGGATGTGCCCAGGGGCCACTGGCCCTGGACAGGGACCTCACTACAAGAAATCCTTATACCGAAGGATGGACCCCACACAAAAGTTTTTGCAACCTCAAACTTGTGCTGCCCTGATAGACCCAAGGGAGCCCTACAAACTGACATCAGGAACCTGGACTGCTGAATTTTCTTTCCCAGGGAAAATGGAAAAAGGATGTGCCCAGGGGCCCCTGGCCTTGACTGCAAAAAATCATTATATCGAAGGATGGACCCCACACCGAAGTTGTCCCCACCTCAAACTTGTGCTGCCCTGATAGACCCAAGGGAGCCCTACAAACTGACATCAGGAACCTGGACTGCTGAGTTTTCTTTCCCAGGGAAAATGGAAAAAGGATGTGCCCAGGGGCCCCTGGCCCTGGACAGGGGCCTCACTACAAAAAATCCTTATATCGAAGGATGGACCCCACACCTAAGTTGTTCCCACCTCAAACTTGTGCTGCCCTGATCGACCCAGGGGAGCTCTACAAACTGACATCAGGAACCTGGACTGCTGAGTTTTCTTTCCCAGGGAAAATGGAAAAAGGATGGGCACAGGGGCCCCTGGCCCTGACTGCAAAGAATCCTTATATCGAAGGATGGACCCCACACCGAAGTTGTCCCCATCTCAAGCTTGTGCTGCCCTGATAGACCCAAGGGAGCCCTACAAACTGACATCAGGAACCTGGACTGCTGAGTTTTCTTTCCCAGGGAAAATGGCCAAAGGATGTGCCCGGGGGCCCCTGGCCCTGACTGCAAAGAATCCTTATATCGAAGGACGGACCCCACAACGAAGTTGTCCCCACCTCAAACTTGTGCTGCCCTGATAGACCCAAGGGAGCCCTACAAACTGACATCAGGAACCTGGACTGCTGAGTTTTCTTTCCCAGGGAAAATGGAAAAAGGATGTGCACAGGGGCCCCTGGTCCTGGGCTGGGGCCTCACTGCAAAAAATCCTTATATTGAAGGATGGACCCCACACCGAAGTTGTCCCCACCTCAAACTTGTGCTGCCCTGATAGACCCAAGGGAGCCCTACAAACTGACATCAGGAACCTGGACTGCTGAGTTTTCTTTCCCAGGGAAAATGGCCAAAGGATGTGCCCGGGGGCCCCTGGCCCTGACTGCAAAGAATCCTTATATCGAAGGACGGACCCCACACCGAAGTTGTCCCCACATCAAACTTGTGCTGCCCTGATACACCCAAGGGAGCCCTACAAACTGACATCAGGAACCTGGACTGCTGAATTTTCTTTCCCAGGGAAAATGGAAAAAGGATGTGCACAGGGGCCCGTGGTCCTGGGCTGGGGCCTGACTGCAAAGAATCCTTATATCGAAGGATGCACCCCACACCGAAGTTGTCCCCACCTCAAACTTGTGCTGCCGTGATAGACCCAAGGGAGCCCTACAAACTGACATCAGGAACCGGGACTGCTGAGTTTTCTTTCCCAGGGAAAATGGCCAAAGGATGTGCCCAGGGGCCCCTGGCCCTGACTGCAAAAAATCCTTATATCGAAGGATGGACCCCACACCGAAGTTGTCCCCACCTCAAACTTGTGCTGCCCTGATAGACCCAAGGGAGCCCTACAAACTGACATCAGGAACCTGGACTGCTGAGTTTTCTTTCCCAGGGAAAATGGAAAAAGGATGTGCACAGGGGCCCCTGGACCTGGACAGGGACCTCACTATAAAAAATCCATATATTGAAGGATGGACCCCACACCGAAGTTGTCCCCACCTCAAACTTGTGCTGCCCTGATAGACCCAAGGGAGCTCTACAAACTGACATCAGGAACCTGGACTGCTGAGTTTTCTTTCCCAGGGAAAATGGCCAAAGGATGTGCCCAGGGGCCCCTGGCCCTGGACAGGGACCCCACTGCAAAAAATCCTTATATCGAAGGATGGACCCCACACCGAAGTTGTCCCCACCTCAAACTTGTGCTGCCCTGATAGACCCAAGGGAGCCCTACAAACTGACATCAGGAACCTGGACTGCTGAGTTTTCTTTCCCAGGGAAAATGGAAAAAGGATGTGCCCAGGGGCCACTGGCCCTGGACAGGGACCTCACTACAAGAAATCCTTATACCGAAGGATGGACCCCACACAAAAGTTGTTGCAACCTCAAACTTGTGCTGCCCTGATAGACCCAAGGGAGCCCTACAAACTGACATCAGGAACCTGGACTGCTGAATTTTCTTTCCCAGGGAAAATGGAAAAAGGATGTGCCCAGGGGCCCCTGGCCTTGACTGCAAAAAATCATTATATCGAAGGATGGACCCCACACCGAAGTTGTCCCCACCTCAAACTTGTGCTGCCCTGATAGACCCAAGGGAGCCCTACAAACTGACATCAGGAACCTGGACTGCTGAGTTTTCTTTCCCAGGGAAAATGGAAAAAGGATGTGCCCAGGGGCCCCTGGCGCTGGACCGGGGCCTCACTACAAAAAATCCTTATATCGAAGGATGGACCCCACACCTAAGTTGTCCCCACCTCAAACTTGTGCTGCCCTGATCGACCCAAGGGAGCTCTACAAACTGACATCAGGAACCTGGACTGCTGAGTTTTCTTTCCCAGGGAAAATGGAAAAAGGATGTGCCCAGGGGCCCCTGGCCCTGACTGCAAAAAATCCTTATATCGAAGGATACACCCCACACCGAAGTTGTCCCCACCTCAAACTTGTGCTGCCCTGATAGACCCAAGGGAGCCCTACAAACTGACATCAGGAACCTGGACTGCTGAGTTTTCTTTCCCAGGGAAAATGGAAAAAGGATGTGCACAGGGGCCCCTGGCCCTGACTGCAAAAAATCCTTATATCGAAGGATGGACCCCACACCGAAGTTGTCCCCACCTCAAACTTGTGCTGCCCTGATAGACCCAAGGGAGCTCTACAAACTGACATCAGGAACCTGGACTGCTGAGTTTTCTTTCCCAGGGAAAATGGAAAAAGGTTGTGCCCAGGGGCCCGTGGCCCTGGCAGGAACCTCACTACAAGAAATCCTTATATCGAAGGATGGACCCCACACCGAAGTTGTCCCCACCTCAAACTTGTGCTGCCCTGATAGACCCAAGGGAGCCCTACAAACTGACATCAGGAACCTGGACTGCTGAGTTTACTTTCCCAGGGAAAATGGAAAAAGGATGTGCCCAGGGGCCCCTGGCCCTGGATAGGGACCTCACTACAAGAAATCCTCATACCGAAGGGTGGACCCCACACAAAAGTTGTTGCAACCTCAAACTTGTGCTGCCCTGATAGACCCAAGGGAGCCCTACAAACTGACATCAGGAACCTGGACTGCTGAGTTTTCTTTCCCAGGGAAAATGGAAAAAGGATGTGCCCAGGGGCCCCTGGTCCTGACTGCAAAGAATCCTTATATCGAAGGATGGACCCCACACCGAAGTTGTCCCCACCTCAAACTTGTGCTGCCCTGATAGACCCAAGGGAGCCCTACAAACTGACATCAGGAACCTGGACTGCTGAGTTTTCTTTCCCAGGGAAAATGGAAAAAGGATGTGCCCAGGGGCCCCTGGCCCTGGACAGGTACATCACTACAAAAAATCCTTATATCGAAGGATAGACCCCACACCGAAGTTGTCCCCACCTCAAACTTGTGCTGCCCTGATAGACCCAAGGGAGCTCTACAAACTGACATCAGGAACCTGGACTGCTGAGTTTTCTTTCCCAGGGAAAATGGAAAAAGGATGTGCACAGGGGCCCGTGGTCCTGGGCTGGGGCCTGACTGCAAAGAATCCTTATATCGAAGGATGCACCCCACAACGAAGTTGTCCCCACCTCAAACTTGTGCTGCCCTGATAGACCCAAGGGAGCCCTACAAACTGACATCAGGAACCGGGACTGCTGAGTTTTCTTTCCCAGGGAAAATGGAAAAAGGATGTGCCCAGGGGCCCCTGGCCCTGACTGCAAAAAATCTTTATATCGAAGGATGGACCCCACACCGAAGTTCTCTCCACCTCAAACTTGTGCTGCCCTGATAGACCCAAGGGAGCCCTACAAACTGACATGAGGAACCTGGACTGCTGAGTTTTCTTTCCCAGGGAAAATGGAAAAAGGATGTGCCCAGGGGCCCCTGGCCCTGACTGCAAAGAATCCTTATATCGAAGGATGGACCCCACACCGAAGTTGTCCCCATCTCAAGCTTGTGCTGCCCTGATAGACCCAAGGGAGCCCTACAAACTGACATGAGGAACCTGGACTGCTGAGTTTTCTTTCCCAGGGAAAATGGCCAAAGGATGTGCCCGGGGGCCCCTGGCCCTGACTGCAAAGAATCCTTATATCGAAGGACGGACCCCACAACGAAGTTGTCCCGACCTCAAACTTGTGCTGCCCTGATACACCCAAGGGAGCCCTACAAACTGACATCAGGAACCTGGACTGCTGAGTTTTCTTTCCCAGGGAAAATGGAAAAAGGATGTGCACAGGGGCCCCTGGTCCTGGGCTGGGGCCTGACTGCAAAGAATCCTTATATCGAAGGATGGACCCCACACCGAAGTTGTCCCCACCTCAAACTTGTGCTGCCCTGATAGACCCAAGGGAGCCCTACAAACCGACATCAGGAACCGGGACTGCTGAGTTTTCTTTCCCAGGGAAAATGGAAAAAGGATGTGCCCAGGGGCCCCTGGCCCTGACTGCAAAAAATCCTTATATCGAAGGATGGACCCCACACCGAAGTTCTCCCCACCTCAAACTTGTGCTGCCCTGATAGACCCAAGGGAGCCCTACAAACTGACATCAGGAACCTGGACTGCTGAGTTTTCTTTCCCAGGGAAAATGGAAAAAGGATGTGCACAGGGGCCCCTGGACCTGGACAGGGACCTCACTACAAAAAATCCATATATTGAAGGATGGACCCCACACCGAAGTTGTCCCCACCTCAAACTTGTGCTGCCCTGATAGACCCAAGGGAGCTCTACAAACTGACATCAGGAACCTGGACTGCTGAGTTTTCTTTCCCAGGGAAAATGGAAAAAGGATGTGCCCAGGGGCCCCTGGCCCTGACTGCAAAGAATCCTTATATCGAAGGATGGACCCCACACCGAAGTTGTCCCCACCTCAAACTTGTGCTGCCCTGATAGACCCAAGGGAGCCCTACAAACTGACATCAGGAACCTGGACTGCTGAGTTTTCTTTCCCAGGGAAAATGGCCAAAGGATGTGCCCAGGTGCCCCTGGCCCTGGAGAGGGACCCCACTGCAAAAAATCCTTATATCGAAGGATGGACCCCACACCGAAGTTGTCCCCACCTCAAACTTGTGCTGCCCTGATAGACCCAAGGGAGCCCTACAAACTGACATCAGGAACCTGGACTGCTGAGTTTTCTTTCCCAGGGAAAATGGAAAAAGGATGTGCCCAGGGGCCACTGGCCCTGGACAGGGACCTCACTACAAGAAATCCTTATACCGAAGGATGGACCCCACAAAAAAGTTGTTGCAACCTCAAACTTGTGCTGCCCTGATAGACCCAAGGGAGCCCTACAAACTGACATCAGGAAACTGGACTGCTGAATTTTCTTTCCCAGGGAAAATGGAAAAAGGATGTGCCCAGGGGCCCCTGGCCTTGACTGCAAAAAATCATTATATCGAAGGATGGACCCCACACCGAAGTTGTCCCCACCTCAAACTTGTGCTGCCCTGATAGACCCAAGGGAGCCCTACAAACTGACATCAGGAACCTGGACTGCTGAGTTTTCTTTCCCAGGGAAAATGGAAAAAGGATGTGCCCAGGGGCCCCTGGCCCTGGACAGGGGCCTCACTACAAAAAATCCTTATATCGAAGGATGGACCCCACACCTAAGTTGTTCCCCCCTCAAACTTGTGCTGCCCTGATCGACCCAAGGGAGCTCTACAAACTGACATCAGGAACCTGGACTGCTGAGTTTTCTTTCCCAGGGAAAATGGAAAAAGGATGTGCCCAGGGGCCCCTGGCCCTGACTGCAAAGAATCCTTATATCGAAGGATGGACCCCACACCGAAGTTGTCCCCATCTCAAGCTTGTGCTGCCCTGATAGACCCAAGGGAGCCCTACAAACTGACATCAGGAACCTGGACTGCTGAGTTTGCTTTCCCAGGGAAAATGGCCAAAGGATGTGCCCGGGGGCCCCTGGCCCTGACTGCAAAGAATCCTTATATCGAAGGACGGACCCCACAACGAAGTTGTCCCCACCTCAAACTTGTGCTGCCCTGATAGACCCAAGGGAGCCCTACAAACTGACATCAGGAACCTGGACTGCTGAGTTTTCTTTCCCAGGGAAAATGGAAAAAGGATGTGCACAGGGGC
This sequence comes from Lonchura striata, assembly GCF_050655825.1. Taxonomy (NCBI): domain Eukaryota; kingdom Metazoa; phylum Chordata; class Aves; order Passeriformes; family Estrildidae; genus Lonchura; species Lonchura striata. The sequence continues at coordinate 15,078,914 of NC_140711.1, read as the reverse complement.
CCCTGGTCCTGGGCTGGGCCCTGACTGCAAAAAATCCTTATATCGAAGGATGGACCCCACACCGAAGTTGTCCCCACCTCAAACTTGTGCTGCCCTGATAGACCCAAGGGAGCCCTACAAACTGACATCAGGAACCTGGACTGCTGAGTTTTCTTTCCCAGGGAAAATGGCCAAAGGATGTGCCCGGGGGCCCCTGGCCCTGACTGCAAAGAATCCTTATATCGAAGGACGGACCCCACAACGAAGTTGTCCCCACCTCAAACTTGTGCTGCCCTGATACACCCAAGGGAGCCCTACAAACTGACATCAGGAACCTGGACTGCTGAGTTTTCTTTCCCAGGGAAAATGGAAAAAGGATGTGCACAGGGGCCCGTGGTCCTGGGCTGGGGCCTGACTGCAAAGAATCCTTATATCGAAGGATGCACCCCACAACGAAGTTGTCCCCACCTCAAACTTGTGCTGCCCTGATAGACCCAAGGGAGCCCTACAAACTGACATCAGGAACCGGGACTGCTGAGTTTTCTTTCCCAGGGAAAATGGAAAAAGGATGTGCCCAGGGGCCCCTGGCCCTGACTGCAAAAAATCTTTATATCGAAGGATGGACCCCACACCGAAGTTCTCTCCACCTCAAACTTGTGCTGCCCTGATAGACCCAAGGGAGCCCTACAAACTGACATGAGGAACCTGGACTGCTGAGTTTTCTTTCCCAGGGAAAATGGCCAAAGGATGTGCCCAGGGGCCCCTGGCCCTGACTGCAAAGAATCCTTCTATCGAAGGATGGACCCCACACCGAAGTTGTCCCCATCTCAAGCTTATGCTGCCCTGATAGACCCAAGGGAGCCCTACAAACTGACATCAGGAACCTGGACTGCTGAGTTTTCTTTCCCAGGGAAAATGGCCAAAGGATGTGCCCGGGGGCCCCTGGCCCTGACTGCAAAGAATCCTTATATCGAAGGATGGACCCCACAACGAAGTTGTCCCGACCTCAAACTTGTGCTGCCCTGATACACACAAGGGAGCCCTACAAACTGACATCAGGAACCTGGACTGCTGAGTTTTCTTTCCCAGGGAAAATGGAAAAAGGATGTGCACAGGGGCCCCTGGTCCTGGGCTGGGGCCTGACTGCAAAGAATCCTTATATCGAAGGATGGACCCCACACCGAAGTTGTCCCCACCTCAAACTTGTGCTGCCCTGATAGACCCAAGGGAGCCCTACAAACTGACATCAGGAACCGGGACTGCTGAGTTTTCTTTCCCAGGGAAAATGGAAAAAGGATGTGCCCAGGGGCCCCTGGCCCTGACTGCAAAAAATCCTTATATCGAAGGATGGACCCCACACCGAAGTTCTCCCCACCTCAAACTTGTGCTGCCCTGATAGACCCAAGGGAGCCCTACAAACTGACATCAGGAACCTGGACTGCTGAGTTTTCTTTCCCAGGGAAAATGGAAAAAGGATGTGCACAGGGGCCCCTGGACCTGGACAGGGACCTCACTACAAAAAATCCATATATTGAAGGATGGACCCCACACCGAAGTTGTCCCCACCTCAAACTTGTGCTGCCCTGATAGACCCAAGGGAGCTCTAAAAACTGACATCAGGAACCTGGACTGCTGAGTTTTCTTTCCCAGGGAAAATGGAAAAAGGATTTGCCCAGGGGCCCCTGGCCCTGACTGCAAAGAATCCTTATATCGAAGGATGGACCCCACACCGAAGTTGTCCCCACCTCAAACTTGTGCTGCCCTGATAGACCCAAGGGAGCCCTACAAACTGACATCAGGAACCTGGACTGCTGAGTTTTCTTTCCCAGGGAAAATGGCCAAAGGATGTGCCCAGGGGCCCCTGGCCCTGGACAGGGACCTCACTGCAAAAAATCCTTATATCGAAGGATGGACCCCACACCGAAGTTGTCCCCACCTCAAACTTGTGCTGCCCTGATAGACCCAAGGGAGCCCTACAAACTGACATCAGGAACCTGGACTGCTGAGTTTTCTTTCCCAGGGAAAATGGAAAAAGGATGTGCCCAGGGGCCACTGGCCCTGGACAGGGACCTCACTACAAGAAATCCTTATACCGAAGGATGGACCCCACACAAAAGTTGTTGCAACCTCAAACTTGTGCTGCCCTGATAGACCCAAGGGAGCCCTACAAACTGACATCAGGAACCGGGACTGCTGACTTTTCTTTCCCAGGGAAAATGGCCAAAGGGTGTGCCCGGGGGCCCCTGGCCCTGACTGCAAAGAATCCTTATATCGAAGGACGGACCCCACAACGAAGTTGTCCCGACCTCAAACTTGTGCTGCCCTGATACACCCAAGGGAGCCCTACAAACTGACATCAGGAACCTGGACTGCTGAGTTTTCTTTCCCAGGGAAAATGGAAAAAGGATGTGCACAGGGGCCCCTGGTCCTGGGCTGGGGCCTGACTGCAAAGAATCCTTATATCGAAGGATGGACCCCACACCGAAGTTGTCCCCACCTCAAACTTGTGCTGCCCTGATAGACCCAAGGGAGCCCTACAAACTGACATCAGGAACCGGGACTGCTGAGTTTTCTTTCCCAGGGAAAATGGAAAAAGGATGTGCCCAGGGGCCCCTGGCCCTGACTGCAAAAAATCCTTATATCGAAGGATGGACCCCACACCGAAGTTCTCCCCACCTCAAACTTGTGCTGCCCTGATAGACCCAAGGGAGCCCTACAAACTGACATCAGGAACCTGGACTGCTGAGTTTTCTTTCCCAGGGAAAATGGAAAAAGGATGTGCACAGGGGCCCCTGGACCTGGACAGGGACCTCACTACAAAAAATCCATATATTGAAGGATGGACCCCACACCGAAGTTGTCCCCACCTCAAACTTGTGCTGCCCTGATAGACCCAAGGGAGCCCTACAAACTGACATCAGGAACCTGGACTGCTGAGTTTTCTTTCCCAGGGAAAATGGAAAAAGGATGTGCCCAGGGGCCCCTGGCCCTGACTGCAAAGAATCCTTATATCGAAGGATGGACCCCACACCGAAGTTGTCCCCACCTCAAACTTGTGCTGCCCTGATAGACCCAAGGGAGCCCTACAAACTGACATCAGGAACCTGGACTGCTGAGTTTTCTTTCCCAGGGAAAATGGCCAAAGGATGTGCCCAGGTGCCCCTGGCCCTGGAGAGGGACCTCACTGCAAAAAATCCTTATATCGAAGGATGGACCCCACACCGAAGTTGTCCCCACCTCAAACTTGTGCTGCCCTGATAGACCCAAGGGAGCCCTACAAACTGACATCAGGAACCTGGACTGCTGAGTTTTCTTTCCCAGGGAAAATGGAAAAAGGATGTGCCCCGGGGCCACTGGCCCTGGACAGGGACCTCACTACAAGAAATCCTTATACCGAAGGATGGACCCCACACAAAAGTTGTTGCAACCTCAAACCTGTGCTGCCCTGATAGACCCAAGGGAGCCCTACAAACTGACATCAGGAACCTGGACTGCTGAATTTTCTTTCCCAGGGAAAATGGAAAAAGGATGTGCCCAGGGGCCCCTGGCCTTGACTGCAAAAAATCATTATATCGAAGGATGGACCCCACACCGAAGTTGTCCCCACCTCAAACTTGTGCTGCCCTGATAGACCCAAGGGAGCCCTACAAAATGACATCAGGAACCTGGACTGCTGAGTTTTCTTTCCCAGGGAAAATGGAAAAAGGATGTGCCCAGGGGCCCCTGGCCCTGGACAGGGGCCTCACTACAAAAAATCCTTATATCAAAGGATGGACCCCACACCTAAGTTGTTCCCACCTCAAACTTGTGCTGCCCTGATCGACCCAGGGGAGCTCTACAAACTGACATCAGGAACCTGGACTGCTGAGTTTTCTTTCCCAGGGAAAATGGAAAAAGGATGTGCCCAGGGGCCCCTGGCCCTGACTGCAAAGAATCCTTATATCGAAGGATGGACCCCACACCGAAGTTGTCCCCATCTCAAGCTTGTGCTGCCCTGATAGACCCAAGGGAGCCCTACAAACTGACATCAGGAACCTGGACTGCTGAGTTTTCTTTCCCAGGGAAAATGGCCAAAGGTTGTGCCCGGGGGCCCCTGGCCCTGACTGCAAAGAATCCTTATATCGAAGGACGGACCCCACAACGAAGTTGTCCCCACCTCAAACTTGTGCTGCCCTGATACACCCAAGGGAGCCCTACAAACTGACATCAGGAACCTGGACTGCTGAGTTTTCTTTCCCAGGGAAAATGGAAAAAGGATGTGCACAGGGGCCCCTGGTCCTGGGCTGGGGCCTCACTGCAAAAAATCCTTATATCGAAGGATGGACCCCACACCGAAGTTGTCCCCACCTCAAACTTGTGCTGCCCTGATAGACCCAAGGGAGCCCTACAAACTGACATCAGGAACCTGGACTGCTGAGTTTTCTTTCCCAGGGAAAATGGCCAAAGGATGTGCCCGGGGGCCCCTGGCCCTGACTGCAAAGAATCCTTATATCGAAGGACGGACCCCACAACGAAGTTGTCCCCACCTCAAACTTGTGCTGCCCTGATACACCCAAGGGAGCCCTACAAACTGACATCAGGAACCTGGACTGCTGAGTTTTCTTTCCCAGGGAAAATGGAAAAAGGATGTGCACAGGGGCCCGTGGTCCTGGGCTGGGGCCTGACTGCAAAGAATCCTTATATCGAAGGATGCACCCCACACCGAAGTTGTCCCCACCTCAAACTTGTGCTGCCGTGATAGACCCAAGGGAGCCCTACAAACTGACATCAGGAACCGGGACTGCTGAGTTTTCTTTCCCAGGGAAAATGGAAAAAGGATGTGCCCAGGGGCCCCTGGCCCTGACTGCAAAAAATCTTTATATCGAAGGATGGACCCCACACCGAAGTTCTCTCCACCTCAAACTTGTGCTGCCCTGATAGACCCAAGGGAGCCCTACAAACTGACATGAGGAACCTGGACTGCTGAGTTTTCTTTCCCAGGGAAAATGGCCAAAGGATGTGCCCAGGGGCCCCTGGCCCTGACTGCAAAGAATCCTTATATCGAAGGATGGACCCCACACCGAAGTTGTCCCCATCTCAAGCTTGTGCTGCCCTGATAGACCCAAGGGAGCCCTACAAACTGACATCAGGAACCGGGACTGCTGAGTTTTCTTTCCCAGGGAAAATGGAAAAAGGATGTGCCCAGGGGCCCCTGGCCCTGACTGCAAAAAATCCTTATATCGAAGGATGGACCCCACACCGAAGTTCTAGCCACCTCAAACTTGTGCTGCCCTGATAGACCCAAGGGAGCCCTACAAACTGACATCAGGAACCTGGACTGCTGAGTTTTCTTTCCCAGGGAAAATGGAAAAAGGATGTGCACAGGGGCCCCTGGACCTGGACAGGGACCTCACTACAAAAAATCCATATATTGAAGGATGGACCCCACACCGAAGTTGTCCCCACCTCAAACTTGTGCTGCCCTGATAGACCCAAGGGAGCCCTACAAACTGACATCAGGAACCTGGACTGCTGAGTTTTCTTTCCCAGGGAAAATGGAAAAAGGATGTGCCCAGGTGCCCCTGGCCCTGGAGAGGGACCTCACTGCAAAAAATCCTTATATCGAAGGATGGACCCCACACCGAAGTTGTCCCCACCTCAAACTTGTGCTGCCCTGATAGACCCAAGGGAGCCCTAGAAACTGACATCAGGAACCTGGACTGCTGAGTTTTCTTTCCCAGGGAAAATGGAAAAAGGATGTGCCCCGGGGCCACTGGCCCTGGACAGGGACCTCACTACAAGAAATCCTTATACCGAAGGATGGACCCAACACAAAAGTTGTTGCAACCTCAAACTTGTGCTGCCCTGATAGACCCAAGGGAGCCCTACAAACTGACATCAGGAACCTGGACTGCTGAATTTTCTTTCCCAGGGAAAATGGAAAAAGGATGTGCCCAGGGGCCCCTGGCCTTGACTGCAAAAAATCATTATATCGAAGGATGGACCCCACACCGAAGTTGTCCCCACCTCAAACTTGTGCTGCCCTGATAGACCCAAGGGAGCCCTACAAAATGACATCAGGAACCTGGACTGCTGAGTTTTCTTTCCCAGGGAAAATGGAAAAAGGATGTGCCCAGGGGCCCCTGGCCCTGGACAGGGGCCTCACTACAAAAAATCCTTATATCAAAGGATGGACCCCACACCTAAGTTGTTCCCACCTCAAACTTGTGCTGCCCTGATCGACCCAGGGGAGCTCTACAAACTGACATCAGGAACCTGGACTGCTGAGTTTTCTTTCCCAGGGAAAATGGAAAAAGGATGTGCCCAGGGGCCCCTGGCCCTGACTGCAAAGAATCCTTATATCGAAGGATGGACCCCACACCGAAGTTGTCCCCATCTCAAGCTTGTGCTGCCCTGATAGACCCAAGGGAGCCCTACAAACTGACATCAGGAACCTGGACTGCTGAGTTTTCTTTCCCAGGGAAAATGGCCAAAGGTTGTGCCCGGGGGCCCCTGGCCCTGACTGCAAAGAATCCTTATATCGAAGGACGGACCCCACAACGAAGTTGTCCCCACCTCAAACTTGTGCTGCCCTGATACACCCAAGGGAGCCCTACAAACTGACATCAGGAACCTGGACTGCTGAGTTTTCTTTCCCAGGGAAAATGGAAAAAGGATGTGCACAGGGGCCCCTGGTCCTGGGCTGGGGCCTCACTGCAAAAAATCCTTATATCGAAGGATGGACCCCACACCGAAGTTGTCCCCACCTCAAACTTGTGCTGCCCTGATAGACCCAAGGGAGCCCTACAAACTGATATCAGGAACCTGGACTGCTGAGTTTTCTTTCCCAGGGAAAATGGCCAAAGGATGTGCCCGGGGGCCCCTGGCCCTGACTGCAAAGAATCCTTATATCGAAGGATGGACCCCACACCGAAGTTGTCCCCACCTCAAACTTGTGCTGCCCTGATAGACCCAAGGGAGCCCTACAAACTGACATCAGGAACCTGGACTGCTGAGTTTTCTTTCCCAGGGAAAATGGAAAAAGGATGTGCACAGGGGCCCGTGGTCCTGGGCTGGGGCCTGACTGCAAAGAATCCTTATATCGAAGGATGCACCCCACACCGAAGTTGTCCCCACCTCAAACTTGTGCTGCCGTGATAGACCCAAGGGAGCCCTACAAACTGACATCAGGAACCGGGACTGCTGAGTTTTCTTTCCCAGGGAAAATGGAAAAAGGATGTGCCCAGGGGCCCCTGGCCCTGACTGCAAAAAATCTTTATATCGAAGGATGGACCCCACACCGAAGTTCTCTCCACCTCAAACTTGTGCTGCCCTGATAGACCCAAGGGAGCCCTACAAACTGACATGAGGAACCTGGACTGCTGAGTTTTCTTTCCCAGGGAAAATGGCCAAAGGATGTGCCCAGGGGCCCCTGGCCCTGACTGCAAAGAATCCTTATATCGAAGGATGGACCCCACACCGAAGTTGTCCCCATCTCAAGCTTGTGCTGCCCTGATAGACCCAAGGGAGCCCTACAAACTGACATCAGGAACCGGGACTGCTGAGTTTTCTTTCCCAGGGAAAATGGAAAAAGGATGTGCCCAGGGGCCCCTGGCCCTGACTGCAAAAAATCCTTATATCGAAGGATGGACCCCACACCGAAGTTCTCCCCACCTCAAACTTGTGCTGCCCTGATAGACCCAAGGGAGCCCTACAAACTGACATCAGGAACCTGGACTGCTGAGTTTTCTTTCCCAGGGAAAATGGAAAAAGGATGTGCACAGGGGCCCCTGGACCTGGACAGGGACCTCACTACAAAAAATCCATATATTGAAGGATGGACCCCACACCGAAGTTGTCCCCACCTCAAACTTGTGCTGCCCTGATAGACCCAAGGGAGCCCTACAAACTGACATCAGGAACCTGGACTGCTGAGTTTTCTTTCCCAGGGAAAATGGAAAAAGGATGTGCCCAGGGGCCCCTGGCCCTGACTGCAAAGAATCCTTATATCGAAGGATGGACCCCACACCGAAGTTGTCCCCACCTCAAACTTGTGCTGCCCTGATAGACCCAAGGGAGCCCTACAAACTGACATCAGGAACCTGGACTGCTGAGTTTTCTTTCCCAGGGAAAATGGAAAAAGGATGTGCCCCGGGGCCACTGGCCCTGGACAGGGACCTCACTACAAGAAATCCTTATACCGAAGGATGGACCCCACACAAAAGTTGTTGCAACCTCAAACTTGTGCTGCCCTGATAGACCCAAGGGAGCCCTACAAACTGACATCAGGAACCTGGACTGCTGAATTTTCTTTCCCAGGGAAAATGGAAAAAGGATGTGCCCAGGGGCCCCTGGCCTTGACTGCAAAAAATCCTTATATCGAAGGATGGACCCCACACCGAAGTTGTCCCCACCTCAAACTTGTGCTGCCCTGATAGACCCAAGGGAGCCCTACAAAATGACATCAGGAACCTGGACTGCTGAGTTTTCTTTCCCAGGGAAAATGGAAAAAGGATGTGCCCAGGGGCCCCTGGCCCTGGACAGGGGCCTCACTACAAAAAATCCTTATATCAAAGGATGGACCCCACACCTAAGTTGTTCCCACCTCAAACTTGTGCTGCCCTGATCGACCCAGGGGAGCTCTACAAACTGACATCAGGAACCTGGACTGCTGAGTTTTCTTTCCCAGGGAAAATGGAAAAAGGATGTGCCCAGGGGCCCCTGGCCCTGACTGCAAAGAATCCTTATATCGAAGGATGGACCCCACACCGAAGTTGTCCCCATCTCAAGCTTGTGCTGCCCTGATAGACCCAAGGGAGCCCTACAAACTGACATCAGGAACCTGGACTGCTGAGTTTTCTTTCCCAGGGAAAATGGCCAAAGGATGTGCCCGGGGGCCCCTGGCCCTGACTGCAAAGAATCCTTATATCGAAGGACGGACCCCACAACGAAGTTGTCCCCACCTCAAACTTGTGCTGCCCTGATAGACCCAAGGGAGCCCTACAAACTGACATCAGGAACCTGGACTGCTGAGTTTTCTTTCCCAGGGAAAATGGAAAAAGGATGTGCCCAGGGGCCCCTGGTCCTGGGCTGGGGCCTCACTACAAAAAATCCTTATATCGAAGGATGGACCCCACACCTAAGTTGTCCCCACCTCAAACTTGTGCTGCCCTGATCGACCCAAGGGAGCTCTACAAACTGACATCAGGAACCTGGACTGCTGAGTTTTCTTTCCCAGGGAAAATGGAAAAAGGATGTACCCAGGGGCCCCTGGCCCTGACTACAAAAAATCCTTATATCGAAGGATACACCCCACACCAAAGTTGTCCCCACCTCAAACTTGTGCTGCCCTGATAGACCCAAGGGAGCCCTACAAACTGACATCAGGAACCTGGACTGCTGAGTTTTCTTTCCCAGGGAAAATGGATAAAGGATGTGCACAGGGGCCCCTGGCCCTGACTGCAAAAAATCCTTATATCGAAGGATGGACCCCACACCGAAGTTGTCCCCACCTCAAACTTGTGCTGCCCTGATAGACCCAAGGGAGCTCTACAAACTGACATCAGGAACCTGGACTGCTGAGTTTTCTTTCCCAGGGAAAATGGAAAAAGGTTGTGCCCAGGGGCCCGTGGCCCTGGCAGGAACCTCACTACAAGAAATCCTTATATCGAAGGATGGACCCCACACCAAAGTTGTCCCCACCTCAAACTTGTGCTGCCCTGATAGACCCAAGGGAGCCCTACAAACTGACATCAGGAACCTGGACTGCTGAGTTTACTTTCCCAGGGAAAATGGAAAAAGGATGTGCCCAGGGGCCCCTGGCCCTGGATAGGGACCTCACTACAAGAAATCCTCATACCGAAGGGTGGACCCCACACAAAAGTTGTTGCAACCTCAAACTTGTGCTGCCCTGATAGACCCAAGGGAGCCCTACAAACTGACATCAGGAACCTGGACTGCTGAGTTTTCTTTCCCAGGGAAAATGGAAAAAGGATGTGCCCAGGGGCCCCTGGCCCTGACTGCAAAGAATCCTTATATCGAAGGATGGACCCCACACCGAAGTTGTCCCCACCTCAAACTTGTGCTGCCCTGATAGACCCAAGGGAGCCCTACAAACTGACATCAGGAACCTGGACTGCTGAGTTTTCTTTCCCAGGGAAAATGGAAAAAGGATGTGCCCAGGGGCCCCTGGCCCTGGACAGGTACATCACTACAAAAAATCCTTATATCGAAGGATGGACCCCACACCGAAGTTGTCCCCACCTCAAACTTGTGCTGCCCTGATAGACCCAAGGGAGCTCTACAAACTGACATCAGGAACCTGGACTGCTGAGTTTTCTTTCCCAGGGAAAATGGAAAAAGGATGTGCCCAGGGGCCCCTGGACTTGCCTGGGCCCTGACTGCAAAAAATCCTTATATCGAAGGATGGACCCCACACCGAGGTTGTCCCCATCTCAAACTTGTGCTGCCCTGATAGACCCAAGGGAGCCCTACAAACTGACATCAGGAACCTGGACTGCTGAGTTTCCTTTCCCAGGGAAAATGGCCAAAGGATGTGCCCGGGGGCCCCTGGCCCTGACTGCAAAGAATCCTTATATCGAAGGACGGACCCCACAACGAAGTTGTCCCCACCTCAAACTTGTGCTGCCCTGATACACACAAGGGAGCCCTACAAACTGACATCAGGAACCTGGACTGCTGAGTTTTCTTTCCCAGGGAAAATGGAAAAAGGATGTGCACAGGGGCCCGTGGTCCTGGGCTGGGGCCTGACTGCAAAGAATCCTTATATCGAAGGATGCACCCCACACCGAAGTTGTCCCCACCTCAAACTTGTGCTGCCCTGATAGACCCAAGGGAGCCCTACAAACTGACATCAGGAACCGGGACTGCTGAGTTTTCTTTCCCAGGGAAAATGGAAAAAGGATGTGCCCAGGGGCCCCTGGCCCTGACTGCAAAAAATCTTTATATCGAAGGATGGACCCCACACCGAAGTTCTCTCCACCTCAAACTTGTGCTGCCCTGATAGACCCAAGGGAGCCCTACAAACTGACATGAGGAACCTGGACTGCTGAGTTTTCTTTCCCAGGGAAAATGGAAAAAGGATGTGCCCAGGGGCCCCTGGCCCTGACTGCAAAGAATCCTTATATCGAAGGATGGACCCCACACCGAAGTTGTCCCCATCTCAAGCTTGTGCTGCCCTGATAGACCCAAGGGAGCCCTACAAACTGACATCAGGAACCTGGACTGCTGAGTTTTCTTTCCCAGGGAAAATGGCCAAAGGATGTGCCCGGGGGCCCCTGGCCCTGACTGCAAAGAATCCTTATATCGAAGGACGGACCCCACACCGAAGTTCTCCCCACCTCAAACTTGTGCTGCCCTGATAGACCCAAGGGAGCCCTACAAACTGACATCAGGAACCTGGACTGCTGAGTTTTCTTTCCCAGGGAAAATGGAAAAAGGATGTGCACAGGGGCCCCTGGACCTGGACAGGGACCTCACTACAAAAAATCCATATATTGAAGGATGGACCCCACACCGAAGTTGTCCCCACCTCAAACTTGTGCTGCCCTGATAGACCCAAGGGAGCTCTACAAACTGACATCAGGAACCTGGACTGCTGAGTTTTCTTTCCCAGGGAAAATGGAAAAAGGATGTGCCCAGGGGCCCCTGGCCCTGACTGCAAAGAATCCTTATATCGAAGGATGGACCCCACACCGAAGTTGTCCCCACCTCAAACTTGTGCTGCCCTGATAGACCCAAGGGAGCCCTACAAACTGACATCAGGAACCTGGACTGCTGAGTTTTCTTTCCCAGGGAAAATGGCCAAAGGATGTGCCCAGGTGCCCCTGGCCCTGGAGAGGGACCTCACTGCAAAAAATCCTTATATCGAAGGATGGACCCCACACCGAAGTTGTCCCCACCTCAAACTTGTGCTGCCCTGATAGACCCAAGGGAGCCCTACAAACTGACATCAGGAACCTGGACTGCTGAGTTTTCTTTCCCAGGGAAAATGGAAAAAGGATGTGCCCAGGGGCCCCTGGCCCTGGACAGGGACCTCACTACAAGTAATCCTTATACCGAAGGATGGACCCCACACAAAAGTTGTTGCAACCTCAAACTTGTGCTGCCCTGATAGACCCAAGGGAGCCCTACAAACTGACATCAGGAACCTGGACTGCTGAATTTTCTTTCCCAGGGAAAATGGAAAAAGGATGTGCCCAGGGGCCCCTGGCCTTGACTGCAAAAAATCATTATATTGAAGGATGGACCCCACACCGAAGTTGTCCCCACCTCAAACTTGTGCTGCCCTGATAGACCCAAGGGAGCCCTACAAACTGACATCAGGAACCTGGACTGCTGAGTTTTCTTTCCCAGGGAAAATGGAAAAAGGATGTGCCCAGGGGCCCCTGGCCCTGGACAGGGCACTCACTACAAAAAATCCTTATATCGAAGGATGGACCCCACACCTAAGTTGTTCCCACCTCAAACTTGTGCTGCCCTGATCGACCCAAGGGAGCTCTACAAACTGACATCAGGAACCTGGACTGCTGAGTTTTCTTTCCCAGGGAAAATGGAAAAAGGATGTGCCCAGGGGCCCCTGGCCCTGACTGCAAAGAATCCTTATATCGAAGGATGGACCCCACACCGAAGTTGTCCCCATCTCAAGCTTGTGCTGCCCTGATAGACCCAAGGGAGCCCTACAAACTGACATCAGGAACCTGGACTGCTGAGTTTTCTTTCCCAGGGAAAATGGCCAAAGGATGTGCCCAGGGGCCCCTGGCCCTGGACAGGGACCCACTGCAAAAAATCCTTATATCGAAGGATGGACCCCACACCGAAGTTGTCCCCACCTCAAACTTGTGCTGCCCTGATAGACCCAAGGGAGCCCTACAAACTGACATCAGGAACCTGGACTGCTGAGTTTTCTTTCCCAGGGAAAATGGAAAAAGGATGTGCCCAGGGGCCACTGGCCCTGGACAGGGACCTCACTACAAGAAATCCTTATACCGAAGGATGGACCCCACACAAAAGTTGTTGCAACCTCAAACTTGTGCTGCCCTGATAGACCCAAGGGAGCCCTACAAACTGACATCAGGAACCTGGACTGCTGAATTTTCTTTCCCAGGGAAAATGGAAAAAGGATGTGCCCAGGGGCCCCTGGCCTTGACTGCAAAAAATCATTATATCGAAGGATGGACCCCACACCGAAGTTGTCCCCACCTCAAACTTGTGCTGCCCTGATAGACCCAAGGGAGCCCTACAAACTGACATCAGGAACCTGGACTGCTGAGTTTTCTTTCCCAGGGAAAATGGAAAAAGGATGTGCCCAGGGGCCCCTGGCCCTGGACAGGGGCCTCACTACAAAAAATCCTTATATCGAAGGATGGACCCCACACCGAAGTTGTCCCCACCTCAAACTTGTGCTGCCCTGATAGACCCAAGGGAGCCCTACAAACTGACATCAGGAACCTGGACTGCTGAGTTTACTTTCCCAGGGAAAATGGAAAAAGGATGTGCCCAGGGGCCCCTGGCCCTGGATAGGGACCTCACTACAAGAAATCCTCATACCGAAGGGTGGACCCCACACAAAAGTTGTTGCAACCTCAAACTTGTGCTGCCCTGATAGACCCAAGGGAGCCCTACAAACTGACATCAGGAACCTGGACTGCTGAGTTTTCTTTCCCAGGGAAAATGGAAAAAGGATGTGCCCAGGGGCCCCTGGCCCTGACTGCAAAGAATCCTTATATCGAAGGATGGACCCCACACCGAAGTTGTCCCCACCTCAAACTTGTGCTGCCCTGATAGACCCAAGGGAGCCCTACAAACTGACATCAGGAACCTGGACTGCTGAGTTTTCTTTCCCAGGGAAAATGGAAAAAGGATGTGCCCAGGGGCCCCTGGCCCTGGACAGGTACATCACTACAAAAAATCCTTATATCGAAGGATGGACCCCACACCGAAGTTGTCCCCACCTCAAACTTGTGCTGCCCTGATAGACCCAAGGGAGCTCTACAAACTGACATCAGGAACCTGGACTGCTGAGTTTTCTTTCCCAGGGAAAATGGAAAAAGGATGTGCCCAGGGGCCCCTGGACTTGCCTGGGCCCTGACTGCAAAAAATCCTTATATCGAAGGATGGACCCCACACCGAAGTTGTCCCCATCTCAAACTTGTGCTGCCCTGATAGACCCAAGGGAGCCCTACAAACTGACATCAGGAACCTGGACTGCTGAGTTTTCTTTCCCAGGGAAAATGGCCAAAGGATGTGCCCAGGGGCCCCTGGCCCTGACTGCAAAGAATCCTTATATCGAAGGACGGACCCCACAACGAAGTTGTCCCCACCTCAAACTTGTGCTGCCCTGATACACCCAAGGGAGCCCTACAAACTGACATCAGGAACCTGGACTGCTGAGTTTTCTTTCCCAGGGAAAATGGAAAAAGGATGTGCACAGGGGCCCGTGGTCCTGGGCTGGGGCCTGACTGCAAAGAATCCTTATATCGAAGGATGCACCCCACACCGAAGTTGTCCCCACCTCAAACTTGTGCTGCCCTGATAGACCCAAGGGAGCCCTACAAACTGACATCAGGAACCTGGACTGCTGAGTTTTCTTTCCCAGGGAAAATGGAAAAAGGATGTGCCCAGGGGCCCCTGGCCCTGACTGCAAAAAATCTTTATATCGAAGGATGGACCCCACACCGAAGTTCTCTCCACCTCAAACTTGTGCTGCCCTGATAGACCCAAGGGAGCCCTACAAACTGACATGAGGAACCTGGACTGCTGAGTTTTCTTTCCCAGGGAAAATGGAAAAAGGATGTGCCCAGGGGCCCCTGGCCCTGACTGCAAGGAATCCTTATATCGAAGGATGGACCCCACACCGAAGTTGTCCCCATCTCAAGCTTGTGCTGCCCTGATAGACCCAAGGGAGCCCTACAAACTGACATCAGGAACCTGGACTGCTGAGTTTTCTTTCCCAGGGAAAATGGCCAAAGGATGTGCCCGGGGGCCCCTGGCCCTGACTGCAAAGAATCCTTATATAGAAGGACGGACCCCACAACGAAGTTGTCCCGACCTCAAACTTGTGCTGCCCTGATACACCCAAGGGAGCCCTACAAACTGACATCAGGAACCTGGACTGCTGAGTTTTCTTTCCCAGGGAAAATGGAAAAAGGATGTGCACAGGGGCCCCTGGCCCTGGGCTGGGGCCTGACTGCAAAGAATCCTTATATCGAAGGATGGACCCCAGACCGAAGTTGTCCCCACCTCAAACTTGTGCTGCCCTGATACACCCAAGGGAGCCCTACAAACCGACATCAGGAACCGGGACTGCTGAGTTTTCTTTCCCAGGGAAAATGGAAAAAGGATGTGCCCAGGGGCCCCTGGCCCTGACTGCAAAAAATCCTTATATCGAAGGATGGACCCCACACCGAAGTTCTCCCCACCTCAAACTTGTGCTGCCCTGATAGACCCAAGGGAGCCCTACAAACTGACATCAGGAACCTGGACTGCTGAGTTTTCTTTCCCAGGGAAAATGGAAAAAGGATGTGCACAGGGGCCCCTGGACCTGGACAGGGACCTCACTACAAAAAATCCATATATTGAAGGATGGACCCCACACCGAAGTTGTCCCCACCTCAAACTTGTGCTGCCCTGATAGACCCAAGGGAGCCCTACAAACTGACATCAGGAACCTGGACTGCTGAGTTTTCTTTCCCAGGGAAAATGGAAAAAGGATGTGCCCAGGGGCCCCTGGCCCTGACTGCAAAGAATCCTTATATCGAAGGATGGACCCCACACCGAAGTTGTCCCCACCTCAAACTTGTGCTGCCCTGATAGACCCAAGGGAGCCCTACAAACTGACATCAGGAACCTGGACTGCTGAGTTTTCTTTCCCAGGGAAAATGGCCAAAGGATGTGCCCAGGTGCCCCTGGCCCTGGAGAGGGACCTCACTGCAAAAAATCCTTATATCGAAGGATGGACCCCACACCGAAGTTGTCCCCACCTCAAACTTGTGCTGCCCTGATAGACCCAAGGGAGCCCTACAAACTGACATCAGGAACCTGGACTGCTGAGTTTTCTTTCCCAGGGAAAATGGAAAAAGGATGTGCCCAGGGGCCACTGGCCCTGGACAGGGACCTCACTACAAGTAATCCTTATACCGAAGGATGGACCCCACACAAAAGTTGTTGCAACCTCAAACTTGTGCTGCCCTGATAGACCCAAGGGAGCCCTACAAACTGACATCAGGAACCTGGACTGCTGAATTTTCTTTCCCAGGGAAAATGGAAAAAGGATGTGCCCAGGGGCCCCTGGCCTTGACTGCAAAAAATCAATATATCGAAGGATGGACCCCACACCGAAGTTGTCCCCACCTCAAACTTGTGCTGCCCTGATAGACCCAAGGGAGCCCTACAAACTGACATGAGGAACCTGGACTGCTGAGTTTTCTTTCCCAGG